>NC_064826.1:110880303-111183333 GCF_024166365.1 Elephas maximus indicus | reverse complement strand
CAATTTAGAGTATAGTGTATGTATCTATATCTATCTATATTTATATATCTATCTGAAGTTACTGAATAAAAATCCTAAGCCTGTGATGCAGTGTGTATAATGTAAAATAAAATTAATGGAGTATGGGCTTGAATATTGACTTCACTTCTTCCCCTACTATCGGTTGCCGTTGAGTTGATTCCAAGGCATAGTGACTGTATAGGATGGAGTAGAACTCAAATGGCTTCCAAGGAGCAGCTGGTGGATTTGAACTGCTGACCTTGTGGTTAGCAGCTGTAGCTCCTAACCACTGCACCACCAGGGCTCATCCCTTACTGTTGTTGCTGTTGTTAGGTGTCATCAAGTCAGTTCCGACTCATAGTGACCCTATGCACAACAGAACGGAACACTGCCTGGTCCTGAGCCATCCTTACAATCGTTGTTATGCTTGAGCTCATTGTTGCAGCCACTGTGTCAATCCACCTCATTGAGGGTCTTCCTCTTTTCTGCTGACCCTGTACTCTGCCAAGCATGATGTCCTTCTCCAGGGACTCATCCCTCCTGACAACATGTCCAAAGTGTGTAAGACGCAGTCTCGCCATCCTTGTCTCTAAAGAGCATTCTGGCTGTACTTCTTCTAAGACAGATTTGTTCCTTCTTTTGGCAGTCCATGGTATATTCAGTATTCTTCACCAACACCACAGTTCAAAGGCATCCATTCTTCTTCAGTCTTCCTTATTCATTGTCCAGCTTTCACATGCATATGATGTGATTGAAAATACCGTGGCTTGGGTCAGGCACACCTTAGTCTTCAAGGTGACATCTTTGTTCTTCGACACTTTAAAGAGGCCCTACTACTAGTTAAGAGAAATTTGGAAAATCTCTCTTTACAGTATGTGCATCAGTTTCCTCACCTGTGAAATAAGGGAAATATTACTTACCTCATAGAACTTCATAGAACTGCAGTAAGAATTAAGTGAAATTATGCATCTTATTTTTCTTCTACATTTTTTTCTGAGATTTGAAAGTTTCCATGCTTGTATATGTATAAAGTATGTCCCTCTATTTTAGGGAAAATAACATTTTCATCAGGAAGATGATATAATAAATATTGATGAGTTGCATGTAACTCAATCACAGTTTGTTATATTGGTCAAGATAGTATTTGCTATGCTTCAGCAACAAACAATCCCAAAATCCCAGTTGCTAAACAGAACAAAAATTTAATCTTTTCTTCATACAAGATAGCCATTAGGAGTTGGCAAGAGACTGGAAACAGAGGTTCTATTCCACACAGTCACTCAGGAACACAGGTGATAGAAGATTCTGCCACCTTGTAGCTGTTACATCTGGGACATGCAGTCTTGTAGGGTATGGAGGAAGGGGACTAGACAGAGATGTAGGGTTTCACAGCAACTACAGGTAGTGCCCGACTTAAGATGTATTCAAGTTAGGACAAACTGCACTCTTTTTTTTTTTTTGGTACATTTTATCATTAGTAATATGTACTACGTACAATGTCATAGCACACAATTTGCTGAAGTTATCATATGAGATGTTCACTTACAGATGTTCAATTTTATGATTTACTTTTCAAAACATTGCCATATAGCTTTAGTTTTCTAAACTAAATTGGAGGCTTCAGTTGCTTGAAAACATGGACCCAAACACTGATTGTTTTGCTAATGCCTGAAGGCAGATTCAGGAAGCAGTGAGATGTTACCAAAAAATATGTGAAGAAAAAAAGTAAATCACCTTACAGAATCACTAATTTTCTGACTAGAAACACCATCCCTATTCCCAGAGATAATCCAGATGATCCAGAACCTTCGACAAGTGGAGTTATTACCATAAATGGCAAAATGCCAATGTCGTCCACCTCTTCATTGTCAGAGTAAATTTTTATGATTTATGTATTTTTAATGTATGATTTTTTTATGTGCTCAAATCCCCCCATGACTGTCGGTTTGTCATACTGTGGTGGCTTTCATGTTGCTGTGATGCAGGAAATTATGCCACTGATATTTCAAATACCAGTGGGGTCATCCATGGTGGACAGGTTTCAGTGGAGCCTCCAGGCTAAGAAAGACTAAGAATTAGCCAGTGAAAACATAAATACCAAGAGAAGATTATCTGGTATAATGCCAGAAGATGAGCCCCTCAGGTTGGAGAAGAGCTGTCTCCTCAAAATAGAGTTGACCTTAAAGACACAGATGGAGTAAAGCTTTCAGAACCTTCATTTGCTAAGGTGAAATGATTCAAAATGAGAAGAAACAGCTGCAAACATCCATTAATAATTGAAACATGGAATGTACTAAGCGTGAATCTAAGAAATTTGGATGCCATAAAAAATAAAATGGATCACATAAAGATCAGTATCCTAGGCATTAGTGACCTGAGATGGACTGGTAATGGTCATTTTGAATCAGACAATCATGTGCCCTACTATGCTGGGAATGACAAATTGAAGAGGAATGATGTGAAGTTCATTCTCAAAAAGAACATTTCAAGATTTATCCTGAAGTACTACATTATCAGTGATAGGGTAATATCCATATGCCAACAAGGGAGACCAGTTAATACAACTATTACTCAAATTTATGTACCAACCACTAAGGCCAAAGATAAAGAAATTGAAGATTTTTACCAACTTCTGCAGCCTGCAGTAGATCAAACATGCAATCAAGATGTATTGATAATTACTGGTGATTGAAATGCAAAAATTGTAAACAAAGAAGAAGGCTCTGTACTTGGAAAATATGGTTTTGGTTAGAGAACAATGCCAGAGGTCACATGATAGAATTTTCAAGACCAATTACTCCTTCATTGCAAATACCTTTTTCAACAACATAAATGGTGACTATACACTTGGACCTCACCAGATGGAAAGCACAGGAATCAAATCGACCACATCTATGGAAAGTGATGATGGAGAAGCTCGATATCATCAGTCAGAACAAGGCCAGAGGCCCAATGTGGAACAGACCATCAATTGTACATATGCAAATTCAAGTTGAAGTTGAAGAAAATTAGAACAAGTCTGCTAGAGCCAAAATATAACCTTGAGTATATCACACCTGAATTTAGAGGTCATCCCAAGAATAGATGTGAAGCACTGAACACCAATGACTGAAGACCAGACAAGTTGTGGAATGATATCAAGGACATCATATGCGAAGAAAGCAAGAGGTCATTAAAAAACAGGAAAGAAAGAAAAGACCAAAATGTATGTCAGAAGAAACTATGAAACTTGCTCTTGAGCATAGAGAGGATAAAGCAAATGGAAAAAGGTGATGAGGCTTCGCTCATGTACTTTGGACATGTTATCAGGAGGAACCAGTCCCTGGAGAAGGACATCATGCTTGGTAAAGTAGAAGGTCATCAAAAAAGAGGAAGAGCCTCAATGAGATGTATCAACACAGTGTCTGCAACAATGGACTCAAACATAGCAATGATTGTGAGGATGGCACAGGACTGGGCAGTGTTTTGTTCTGTTGTACATAGAGTCACTCTGAGTCAGAACTGACTCCATGGCACCTAACAACAACATGCATTAAAATATATCTATATGTTTATGTGAAATGTTTCTAACCCTCAAAGACATATAAAGATCAGATTTATAAAGGTACTGATACTAAAAGGCAATAATAATGAAAACTATAAAAAAGTGAGGTATTCAGAGGTAGAGCCAATACGGTACTGAAGACAGAAGCATCATGCCATCCCTCTACAGCAAAGACCCGAAAAACTAAGTAAAACAGAGACAAACGTCAATCCTGGAACACTAAGCATCAAATGCAGTGAAAGGAACTCAACCAAGCACCAAAATGAATAAGAATCTGACGGAGAACAGAGAGCAAGGAGAGATACAGAGTGGAGGTCCTGTATCAGCTAACTTGGCACAGACTCGCTATCTTGAACTCCTCAGTCACCAACAGTGGTGGACAGGGAGTATGGGAAGACAGCTTCAAGGAGCCCCCAACAGGAGACAGGGTAGCCAGGGATATACACTTTCCCATCCTCCACCCGTCTTCCCCCTGCTTGGCCTCTGCCACTTCCCAGCAGGCCAAGGTGGCTCAGCCGGGGAGGTGCTGGCTCCTTGCTTCATGGATTCACCCTGGCCACACTGGCTGGCTCCTTTACTGTCATTTTTTTGCTTCTGTTGTTGTTTTTTCAGCTTCTTTTGGTTTCTTCTCTCTCTCTCATCTCCTTCCCTTACTTTCTCTTGAATACCTGGCTCTATGTGCCATCCCTGCTCTTTCTGACAGACTGTGAAGTGCTGCTCAGCTGGGGAATGAATTCCCTGGTCTGCGCCACCATGCTAGTGTGTTCCCTCGGGGCGTTTTTTTTCTTTTCTCCTTGTCCTTTTTCTTCATTTTTCAGTTTCTCATCTGTCTTTCTTTTTCAGTCTCCTGAATACCTGGCATGTGTGCCATCGCCAGCCTTTCTAGACTGATTGTGCAGTGCTGCTTGGCTTGGGAGCCACTTCCCAGGTCTGAGCCACCAAGCCACTGGGCTTCCTTGGGGATTTTTTTTCCCTCAATTTCTTGTCTCTCTCTACCATCCTTCCTCCTGAGCACCTGGCACTGTGTGCCATCTCTGCTCCTTCTAGACAGGCTGTGCAGTGCTGCATGACTGGAAAGCCTCCTCCCTGGTCCATGCCACCACACCAGTGGGCTAGATTGTGTATTTTTTTTTCTTTCTCTCTTCTTTTCTCTCTCTACCATCCTTCCCTTCTTCTCTCCTGAACACCTGGCACCATGTGCCATCTCTGCTCCTTTTTGATGGGCTGTGCAGTGCCACTAGACTGGGGACTTTTTTCCGGTGGGCTAGCTTGGGGCATTTTTTCCTCAGTTTCTTGTCTCTCTTTACCTTCCTTCTTTTCCTTCTTCCCAACCACCCTGCATCCTTCTTTTTGTTCCTCAGTTTCTTATCTCTCTACATTCCTTCTATTCCTTTATCCCAACCACTGAGCCACATGTGCCTTTCTCTCTCCTTTTTTTTTTTTAAATCTAGTGTCTTATCTCTCACTTCCTTCCTTTTGTCCACCTAGGTGCATGTGCTGTGTCTGCCCCTTCTTGACCAGCTGTGCCTCACAACCTGGCTAGAAAGCCACCAGAACACAGATTGTCCAGGTCTGCACCACTCCAATGGTAGGCTCCCTCACACTTTTTTTTTTTGTTGTTTCTCTCTCCTCTTTCTCTTCTTTCGCACATCTACTTTGCTCCACACATCACAACTTTCCCCTTCCTTCCTGCCTATCCGCACTGTGTGCTGAGCATTGCACCCCTGAGCAGCACAGGCACAGTCAACCAAAACCTGCCCTGCACTGACCCCTGGCCCTGCCATGTTGGCCCCAGTATGTGCCACAAATGACCCAGCCCAGCCCCTCCCCCTCCACTAGACCTGCCCTGCTGCACCATAGCTGAGTGACTGGTCCTGCCCATTCTCTCAAGGTGGTGAGAAGTACCATGCTGACAGATGAGCAAACAACAAAAAATGCTCAGCCCACCTGCTCAGACATAACCAAATAAAACAAAAAAAGAAGATGAAGCACACAAAGCTTCAATCAATAAATGAAGAAAATACTACCAAATTTCCTGAAGACAGCAGACAATATCAAAACATATTAAAAAAAAAAAAATGGTTAGGATGATTCCAATAGATGTCCAAAATAAAACACCAGAAGACTTTCCAGTAGAAGAAAAAGCCTTGGAACTACCTGATAGGGAATTCAAATCTCTAGTATTCAGAGCTATCCAAGAGGTGGAGGAAAAAGCAGACAAAATGAGGAAAAAATAGACAGAATCATAGAAAAGACAGACAAAAAAATGGAAGGATTCAGGAAAATAATACAGAAAGAGAATGTCAAATTCACAACTAGAAATCATACAAAACCAGCAATTAGAAATCGAAAAGATAAACAACAAATTTCAGACATGGGCAGTGTCATAGAAGGTTTGAAGAGGCTTGAAACAATGGAAGACAGGATCAGTGAAATTGAAGAAAAATACTTGGATACCACTTTGAGGAAAAATCAGAGAAAAAATTGAAGAAACCTTGAGAATGATGTGGGATACAATCAAAAGCAAAAATCTGTGAGTGATTGGAGTTCCAAAACAGGAAGAGAAAATGGGAAACACAGAGAAGATCATTGAAGAACTGCTGAAAGAAAGCTTCCCTAATATCATGAAAGATGAAAAGATGACCATCCATGAAGATCAAAGAACCCCATATAGGATAAACCCCAAAAGAAAATCACCAAGGCATATCATAATCACACTCACTAAAACCAAAGACAAAGAAAGAACCCTGTTAGCAGCTTGAGAAAAATGAAAAGTCACAGACAGAGAGGAAACAATAAGACTAAGTTCTGATTACTCAGCAGAAACCACGCAGGCGAGAAGACAATGGGGTGACATATATAAAACCTTGAAAGAAAAAAAAATTGCCAACCAAGAATAATATATCCTGCAAAACTCTTGTTCAAATATGATGGTGAAATTAGGACATTCCCAGATAAACAGAAATTAAGGGGATATGTAAAAAAACAAACCAAAATTACAAGAATTATTGAAGGGAGTCCCTTGCTTAGAGGACAAACAACATCATACAACAACCCGAGTTTAAGACACAAGACGGCATCAGCCAGATACCATCCTAGGTAATGAACTCTGAAGGTTTAATCAAAATTCAAAGATTTACAACAAGGAACCAGAGAGGTAAGTCTGTAAAGGACAACAATATCAGAACAATAAAAGAGGGAATAAAAGGTGTAGGTATAGCAAAGTGGTACCTAGTGATGAAAGACTGGTTCAAACTTAGGAAGATAAGGGTAAATTTCAAGGTAACCACAAAGAAGGTTAACAAACCTACTCATCAAAATGAAGAAGAAAAACAAAGTCTCAGTAAACACAAAATCTACAAAAATAAAAGTAATGAAAAAAAAATCCACAAACAAAAGGAACTCTGCACCGGAGAATAAGTGGAACAAAGAAAATGTCAGCACCACCCAAAAAAAAGCACTACAAAATGTCAGCAATGAACTCAGACCTATCAATAATTTCTCTGAATGTAAATGGCCTAAATGTACTGAAAAAGAGACACAGGGTGACAGAATCGATTAGAAAAAAGGTATCCATTTATATGCTGTCTACAAGAAACACACCTTAGAAACAAAGATGTAAAGGTATTAAAAATCAAAGGATGTAAAAAAATATGTCAAGCAAACAACTACCAAAAAGAGCAGGAGTGGCAATATTAATCTCAGACAAAATGCTATTAAAACAAAATCCACCATAAAAGACAAAGAAGGGCACTATATAATGATTAAAGAGACAATCCATCATGAAGACATAGCCATAATATCTATACACCCCATCACAAGGCTCCAAAATACATAAAACAAACTCTAACAGCACTGAAAAGAGAAACTGACAGTTCCACAATAATAGTGGGAGACCTCAACACACTGCTCTCAGTAAAATACAGAACATCTAGAAAGATATTCACCAAAGATACAGAAGATCTAAAGGATACAATCAGCCAACTTGACCTCACAGACGTGTATAGAACACTCCACCCAACAGCTGCAGAGTACACATTCTTTTCCAACATACATGGAAAGCTCTCCAGAATAGAACACATCTTAGGCCACAAAGCAACCCTGAACAAAATCCAAAACATAGAGATAATACAAAGTATCTTCACTGATCACGATGCCATCAAAGTAGAAATTAACAACAGGAAGAACAAGGAAAAAAAAATCAAATACATGGAAACTGAATAATAACCTGTTTAAAAACCCTGGAGTAACAGAAGAAATAAGAAACGGAATAAAAAAATTCCTAGAATCAAATAAGAATGAAAACACACCATAACAAAACCTGTGGGACACAGCGAAGGCAGTGCTCAGAGGTCACTTTATAGCAATAGATGCACACATCAAAAAAGGAAAAAGGAAACTCAAAACATTAGCTACACAACTTGAACAAATAGAAAGAGAACAGCAAAAAAAAAAAAAAAAGCCTACAGCCACCAGAAGAAAGGAAATAATAAAGATTACAGAAGAAATAAATGAAATAGAGACTAGAAAAACAATAGAAAGAATCAACCAAATCAAAAATTGGCTCTTTGAAAGGATCAACAAAATCAAGAAATCACTGACAAAATTCACAAAAGAAAAACAGGTGAGGACACAGATAATCCAAATAAGAAATGAAATGGAGGACATTACAATAGACCCAACTGAATAAAAAGGGTCATAACAGAGCACCATTAAAAACTATACTCTAACAAATTTGAAAACCTAGAGGAAATGGCCACATGTCTAGAAAAATACTACTTATCCAAACTAACACAAACTGAAGTTGAAAATCTGAACAGAACCATAACAAGAGAAGAGATTGAAAAGGTAATAAAAAAAAATAACCCCAACAACAACAAAAAAAAGCCCTGACCCAGATGGCTTCACTGGAGAATTCTACCAAACATTAAGAGGTGAGCTTATGCCAGTACTACTCAAACTACTTCAAAACATAGAAAAGGAAGGGATACTTCCAAATTCATTCTATGAAGCCAGCATAACCCTGATACCAAAATGAGGCGAAGACACCACAAAAAAGAAAATTACAGACCAGCATTTCTCAAGAATATAGATGCAAAAATTCTCAACAAAATTCTAGCAAAAAGAATTCAGCATATTAAAAAAAAAAAATACACCACGACCAAGTGGGGTTCATACCATGTATGCAAGGATGGTTTAACGTTAGAAAATCAAAACATAATCCACCACATGAATAAAAGTATCACATGATAGTCTAAATCAACACATAAAAGGCATTTGACAAAGTTCAACACCCATTCCTGATAAAAACTCTCACTAAAATAGGTATAGAAGGGAAATTCCTCAACATAATAAAGGGCATCTATACAAAACCAACAGCCAACATCATTCTTAATGGACAGAGGCTGAAACATTCTGCTTGAGAATGGGAACAAGACAAGACCACTCCTATTTAACATTGTGCTGGAAGTCTTAGCTAGAGCAATAAGCCAAGGAAAGTAAATAAAGGGCATCCAAATTGGTAATGAAGAAGTTAAACAGTCCTTATTCATGGATACTATACATAGAAAATTCAAAAGACAACCATGAGAAAACTACTGGAACTAATAGAAAGATTCAGCAGAATGGCAGAATACAAGATCAACATATAAAAATCAGTTGGATTCCTACACACCATTAAAGAGAATGATGAAAAGTAAAAAAAACTAAAATACTTAGGAATAAATCTAAACCAGGGATATAAAAGACCTATACAAAGAAAACTACAAAACACTATTGCAAGAAACCAAAAGAAATGGAAAAAAACATACCGTGTTCATGGATAGGTAAACTCAACATTGTGAATGTCAATTCTATCCGTAGTGATCTACAAATACAATGTAATCATGATCCAAATACCAACAGCATTCTTTAAAGAGTTGGAAAAACTAATCATTAACTTTATATGAAAAGGGAAGAGGCCCTGGATAAGTAAAGCACTACTGATGAAGAAGAATAAAGTAGGAAGACTTGCACTATCTGACCTCACCTAGAGACCTTTACCTAGGGACCTTCACCTAGAGACCAGTATCAAAATAGCCTGGTACTGGCACAAGGACTGTCAAGGATTGAAGTATGTTCCCCAACATATGTGTATATCAACTTGGTTAGGCCATGATTCCCAGTAGTGTGTGGCTGTCCTCCATTTTGTGATTGTAATTTTATGTTGAGAGGATTAGGGTGGGATTGTAATACTACCCTTACTCAAGTCACCTCCCTGATTCAAGGTAAAGGGAGTTTCCCTGGGTTGTGGCCTGCACCACCTTTTATCTCTCAAGAGATAAAAGGAAATCAAAGCAAGCAGAGAGCTGGGACCTCATACCACCAAGAAAGAAGCACCAGGAGCAGAGTGCATCCTTTGGACACGGGGTCCCTGCAGCTGAGAATTTCCTCGACCAGGAGAAGACTGGGGACAAAGACCTTCCTCCAGAGCTTACACAGAGAGAAAGTCTTCCCCTGGAGCTGAAGCCCTGAATTTAGACTTGAAACTTACTAGACTGTGAGAAAATAAATTTCTCTTTGTTAAAGGTATCTACTTGTGGTATTTCTGTTATGGCAACACTAGATGACTAAGACAGAATTTGGTACTGAGAGAGTGGGGTGCTGCTTTAACAGATACCTAAAATGTAGAAATGGTTTTGAAATTGTGAATGGATAGAGTTGCTGTTACCAGAATAAGGTTCTTGCCTCTCACTGGTCAAGAATGAACAGGTAAGACATGAGCAAAGCTCATGAGCAAATTTTCCACATGAGCAAAACTTTATTGCAGAGGCTTACAAGTGGAGAGGAGGAGGGCCTAAACCAATGCTTACCCCTGTCTCACAGAACAAAAGATTAGCCTGGGTTTTTACAAAGTTCTCGGGCGGAAAAAAATTCACGTTTATTCACAGACATAGGCGGTGCGCATGCAGCAGCTTTCCAAGATGGCTTCTGTCCCAGAGGCCTCTGGGATTTGTAGTAGGACTTATTATGGAGTATCATGCCTGCACAGTCTCCTGGCTGCTGCTGCAGCCCCTCATTGCCCCTGGTGGAAGGTCACACAGTAGTCACAGGTGGATGTTCTGCACATGTTCCTGGGGCTGGTTTTCTCCAGCTACTTCTGAAAGACAACTTTAAAGATGTTTGTGGGCTATTTTCTGACACCCTGCCCCATTGTTCTGGGGCATGGCTTTGTTTCTGTGCCCTTGCCTATTTCCTGTACTTTGCAGATTGGGGACCCCTCAGTTCCCTGTCTTATTGCGACAGCGGCAGAGGACCAGCGCAGCAGAGAAAGTACAGTGGCACAGAAGCGGCAACAGCAAAGAACCAGCAGCAGCAGAACCAGGAGACCAGCATGAGACCAGTAAGAGATGGCTCTGGAGCCGACCCACTGAGTGAGAGAGGTGAGTGCCAGTGCACAGGAGGCTTCCTGGTGGAGTGGGGTGTCCCTGGTTACTTATCAGTGGAGCTAGGCTTGCAGACCCACAGAGCCAGAGAGCTGAGTGCCTGTGTGCAAGAGGCTTCCTGGTGATGCGGGATGCTACCAGGCACTTATCAGTAGAGCTTTTGAGCCTTGGAACAATTGCCCCAGCAGGGCAGAGGCAGGCATGAGGCCCTAGGAGCCGAAAAGCCAAGAAACCAGGAAACAGAAGCTAAAGAGAGAAGGAACACAAGAAGCCAAGCTGCTTCTGTCTCAAAAGGTATGGCTATGACCTCAGGGGTTTCAAAGGGTGGATCCAAGGCCTCTGGTGTTTCTAAGGGTGGAGTTGCCACTCAGATGGATGAGGATAATGCTGTGCCTAAAGCCAAGAGAGCAGACTTGCTGTCCCACTGGGCCTGGAAGGCAGAGCTGAAGCCCAGGGCTGAAGGGCCTCCACTCAGAATCCAGGGAGTGTGGCCAATACCTACAGTCTGGAGGGTAGGGCCATTGTATAAATTGTCTCAGAGAACAGAGAATTATTTTCAAAGCTTTGAGAGCTAATGAAATGTGTTCTACTGACTTGCTTGGTGCCTTTTATCCCTTCTTTTCCTCCAGTTTCTCCCATTTGTAATAAAAATGTGCCTGTTCTGCTATTGTACCCTTGGAAGCAGATAACTTATATTCCAGATTTCACAGATAAAGAGGAATTTTTGGATTTTGGACATGGGGTTCAGACGTTTGCTATGATATGATGGGATGAATATGTTTTGCATGTTGCAAAGATGTGATTTTTGGGGCCAAAGGGTAGATGTCATGGATTGAATTATGTCCCTCCCCCACAAAAAATGTGTCTATCAGCTTGGTTAGGGCATGATTCCCAGTTTTGTGTGGTTGTCCTCCATTTTGTGATTGTAATTTTATGTTGAGAGGATGAGGGTGGGATTGTAACACCACACTTACTTACTCAGGTCACCGCTCTGATCCAAGGTAAAGGGAGTTTCCCTGGGGTGTAGCCTGCACCACCTTTTATCTCTCAAGAGATAGAAGGAAAGAGAAGCAAGCAGAGAGTTGGGGATCTCATACCACGAAGAAAACAGCACAAGGAGCAGAACACGTCCTTTGGACACGGGGTCCCTGCACCTGAGAAGCTCCTGAACCAGGGGAAGATTGAGGACAAAGACCTTCCTGTAGAGCCAATGCCCTGAATTTAGACTTGTAACCTGCTAGACTGTGAGAAAATAAATTTCTCTTTGTTAAAGCCATCTATTTGTCGTATTTCTGTTATGGCAGTACTAGATGACTAAGACTTGGACAGATACGTTGACCAACGGAGCAGAATTGAGAATGCAGATGTAAATCCAGCCCCCAGCTCATGGTGACCTTATATGTTACAGAATAGAACTTCTCCATAGGGGTTTTTTTTTTTTTTTTTTTGGCTGTAATCTTTCTGGAAGCAGTTTACCAGAACTTTGTTCCATAGAGCTGCTGGGTGGTTTTGAACTCCCAAACTTTAAGTTAACCGATCCCAAACCTCTTACCACCTAGGCTTCATAAAAAAAGTTACTTGAAAATCTTGCTTCTTTCAGAACTTTCCTAGGCTGTGGAATACAATCGATCACTTCTGGGGTTCTGAGCCTTTGTTTACATTGATTCCACAGGTCACAGTGACTTTTCCACCTTAGATAAGATGTGACCTCTCTCTTCCTTAAAACCAGAATGACCATTTGCCATCGCATTGAATCCCAATCATGGCTGCCCTGTGCGTGTCAGAGTAGGTCTGTGCTCTGTAGGGTTTTTGATGGCTGGTTTTTCAGAAGTAGATCACCAAGCCTTTCCTCTGAGGTTCCTCTGGGTGATCTTTAATCTCCAGCCCTTCTGTTAACAGCTGAGCACGTTAATCATTTGGACCACCCAGGGCTCCATATCCTATTCAATTTCTTCTAGTTTCAGGACAACTCTAAATTCCTCCCGCTTTTAAACATTTCTTCAACTAGAGCCCTTAACGTGTAGATCCACCTACTTTCTCTAAATAGAAATGGAGAGGCTGTGAAAGGAAGGCTCCTACTAGAAAATTTCACTGCAAACAGAGAATGTGTCTTATTCAAATTTCAGTTGTTTAAAAGATCAATAACACTGTCCACATACTTTGTGCTCATTTGTACTGAATTGGTATGTCATATCAGATTTTTTGTATACTTTCTCATATTAGAAAAATATTACCCATCTGAGTATTTCTGTACTTCTATTTTTTTTTATGCATCAGAATAGACCACTCGGTTTTCTTTTCATTTTTTCTTTATTTGCCTTTTCATAGTTTTTTCTTTTTTATGTGCATTTTATGGTCATGATTTTATGTTCCATAATTAAGTTTAACCTCACTATAAGTTCATAGTTTAAAGCAAATATTTTACCTGTTATTTTATAATGGGCAGTTAATTCAGGATGACGCTTGGCTGATGTATGTTTTAGTTAATATGGCAGGCATTTATATTTTAGGAAATTGGAAATTTTAAGTCATAATAAAGAAGGTAGATTTCAAATTACTGAAGATGCATATGTGAGTGCACTAGTCTCAGGGAGTCTGTTTTCTAGTTATTGATATATTTAGTCATTTTTTCTCAGTTAACTTTTATAATATTTGAGAAGAATTGGTTTAACTGACTTGAATTTTACAAAACAGTGAGAAGACCTTTTCTTGCAAGCTTTGCTTTGCAAGAAACTCCCTTTAGGCTGACTGGCTACTCACAGCAAACTCCTTGTGACAGTGGTCCTACACGGGAATACTGGTCTCCCTCCTCCCTCTTGCCCAAGGCCTTGCTTCTGTGTTGAAACACATCAGTGACCCATTTGATCTTCTTGATTTTCCTGATGAACTCTAGAAATAACCTAGTGCTCCAGATCATCCAAAATCTGTAACAGACATTACTTATATGTAATGACCTATGCTACTTCCACATTAGTTTCAGATTTGGTGGGTAATTTTCCTGGTTGGAGCTCTGGTGGCACTGTGGTTAAGAGCTCGGCTGCTAACCAAAAGGTCGGTAGTTCGAATCCACCAGCTGCTCCCTATGGAAACCCTATGGGGCAGTTCTGCTCTGTCCTATAGGGCCGTTATGAGTCGGAATCGACTCGATAGCAACAGGTTTATTTTCCTGGTTAATGCCTTAAAGTAGTGGTTCTCAAAGTGTCCTCATCAGACCAGTGACATCATCATCACTTGGGAACACGTTAGAAATGCAAATTTCCACGGCCCACTTTGATTTACTGAATCAGAAAAGCTGTGGCAGGGCCCAGCAATCTATGTTTCAGCAAGCCACCCAGGTGTTTCCGATATATGCTGAAGTTTGAGTCAGCAGGTAACTTGAGAAGGTTCTTGAAAAATTAGCACTTCCATCATTTTATCTAGTATAGCTTTCTCTGATTCCTAGGAACTTCTAGCTCTTTCCTCTCCTTTAGACCAAGGCATTACCCTTCTTAAAATTCTGGTAACTCAATGGGAGCAAATGGTTTTTATTGACCTTGACTTTGCTGACCTGTGCAATTCCAGTCCTCTGAAGATCAAGTAAGCCTGTGACTTTCAGCTCCTCAGATCCTTCCAGTTTAATAATATTCTTAATAAACTGTAGTGTAGTGGGAAACAACTTAATCTGACAGCAGTCTGCCTGTGTCTGAACCCTGGTTCTTATACTTATTTTAAGCATGATACTGGTCATGCTACTTGTCATCTGTTGCCTTAGTTGCCACATATTCGAAATGGAGATGTCTTAGGCTGGGTTCTCTAGAGAGGCAAAAGCAATAAAGCATCTAAATATATAGAGAGATTTATATCAAGGAAACAGCTCACAGGATTGTAGAGGAGGGAATGTCCCAAGTCCATGGATCAGGATAAACGCTTCTCTTGATTCACATAGCCTCAGGGGCTGGAGAACCCAAGATCAGTAGGTTAGACAGTAAGGCTCTTACAGGCTCTGAAGATTTACGAATCCCAAGATTGATAGGCAAGACAGATAGTAAACTGCTAGCTCAAGTCCCAAAAGCCAGATGTCAGATAAACAGGAGGCAGTTGCAGGATCCAGAGTGAGCGAAAAGCCAGAATATCTGCTTATATGTGAATGCAGGCCACACTCCCAAGGAAACTCCCCTTCAACTGATTGGCTCCTCACATCAAATTCCATCGTGAGAGTGAACACATATAAACACTGAGAATCATGACCCAGCCAAGTTGACATGCAATCTTAACCATCACAGTCCACCCTTTGTCAACTTGACACATGTACACATCTCCTTAAACCATACATAATCTCTGAGTAAAGACAATTAAAAGTCATATTTGTGTCTAACATGATACAACTAACACACATACAACTAAAAATGCACTAGCCCTGTTTACATCTTATATTTTATAAGTGAAAAAAAACAAAAATATTTGATGCACACATACAAAGAAGAAATGCAACACAGTCCTCATTTCTGCAACTAGTCATGTGGCTGTAATTGGTATTTAGAACTACTTTCTTCCACCACCCATTCTTTATTCCCTTTGCCCTCAGCAAGCACCTCAGCTGGTCATGGTTCTTTGCCTGGTCGGGTAACCCAAACCTTCATTCTTGAAGGGCCTAGGTCATTAGCAATCATGTTGAAATTGCTGTAGTTTTCCATTGACCTTAATTACAGGGCATGGCAGTACGAAGAGACGCCCTAAAGGATCTCCTGCATTCCAAGCATACTCTTCTGAACCTCCATTATGTAATATGAATCCGATTTCCTCTTGGTAATCAGGATCAGTCACACCAGCCCGCATGGTAAGTCCCTTACTTGCCTGTTGATCCAGAGGTATAAGGAGTCCAAAGTGGCCAGGTGGCATTCTTAGCCTCCAGTTCAATGGAATCAGTGATGTGTCTCCAGTTGGGAGCATTCTTCCCTTTGGAACTAAGACCTTTAGACCTGTATATTATAAGGTCATGGGGGCAGAAAGCAAAAATCTTGCAAGTGGGTCACTAAGGGTAATAGTGAGTGGTGCCACTCCCATTTCCTCCCCTTAATTCCTGGACCCATGAATCCTAGCTATGGGAAAAATAACATCATATAATGGACACTGGTTTAGAGCATATACAGCCGCCTGGAGAACATTGCCCCAACTCTGCAAGGTATTGCCACCTAGCTAGCACTGTAATAGTGTCTTTAGAAGGCCATTCCATCATTCTATCAAGCCAGCTGCTTCAGGATGATTGGAAACATGGTAAGGTCAGTGAATTTCATGAACATGTGCCCACCGCTGCACTTCATTTGCTGTGTAGTGAGTCCCTTGACCCAAAGCAGTGCCATGTGGGATACCATGATGATGGGTAAGGCATTCTGTAACTCCATGGATGGTAGTTTTGGCAGAAGTGTTGTGTGCAGGGAAGCCAAATTGATATCCAGAGTGTCTGTTTCGATAAGGACAAAGCACTGTCCTTTCCATGATGGAAGTGGTCCAATGTAATGAACTTGCCACCAGGTTGCTGGCTGATCACCTCAAGGAATGGTGCCATTTCAGGGACTTTGGGGACTCGATGTTGGTCTCTGCTGCTGGCAGACTGGGCACTCAGCAGTGGCTGTAGCCAAGTCAGCCTTGGTGAGTGGATGTCCATGTTGCTGGGCCCATGCATAGCCTCTATCCCTGACACCATGGCCACACTGTTCATGAGCCCATTGAGCAATGATGGGAGTACCTGGGGAAAGAGGATGACTGGTTTCCACAGAATGCGTCATCCTATCTGCTTGATTGTTAAAATCATCCTCTGTTGAGATCACCCTTTGGTGAACATTCACATGAGACACAAATATCTTCACTTCTTTGGCCCATTCAGAAAGGCCTATCCACATACTCTTCCCCATAAATCCTTGTCCCCAATTTTCCAATCATGTTCTTTCCATGTCCCTGGCCATCCAGCCAAACCATTGGCCGCAGCCCATGAACCAGTATGCAGTCACACATCTGGCCATTTCTCCTTCCAAGCAAAGTGAACAACCAGGAGCTCAAAGTTCTCCCCATTGAGAGGATTTCCCTTCAGGACTGTCCTTCAGGGAGGTCCCAGAAAGGGGCTGTAGTACTATCAATGTCCACTTTCGAGTGGTACCTGCATATCCTGCAGAACCATCTGTAAACAGGGCACAACTTTTCTTCAGACAACTAATCATATGAAACTCCTCATGAGGCCATAGGTGCAGACTGGGAGATGGAAGGTAATGTGACAGGAGTGGAGACCATGGGCATTTGGGTCACTTCCTTATGCAACTTACTTGTGCCTTCAGGTCCTGCTCTGGCCCAATCTCGTATAAATCTCTTCCATTTAATGGGGGACAACCACACAATACTGGGAATCATGGCCCAGCCAAATCGATACACACATTTTTGTAGGGGATATAATTCAATCCATGACACCAAAAAAACCAAAGTCATTGACTCTTCTTCCTTACTAGGACCAATCACCATAATGTCATCAGTGTGACAAACTAGCGTGACATCTTGCGGAAAGGAAAGGCGATCAAGGTCCCTGCGGACTACATTATGACATAGTGCTGGAGAGTTGATGTAGTCCTGAGGTAAGCAAGTGAGGGTATATAACCGGCCTTACCAGTTGTAGGCAAACTGCTCCTGATGGCCCTTCAAAATAAGTATGGAGAAAAAGGCATTAGCCAGATCAATAGCTGCATACCATGTACCAGGAGATGTAGTAATTTGTTCAAGCAATGAAACTACATCCGGAACAACAGCTGCAATTGCGGTCACCATCTGGTGAAGTTTTTGATAATCTACTATCATTCTTCAAGATCCATTTGTTTTTTGCACTGGCCAAATAGATGAGTTGAATGGGTGGTGGTGGGAATTACCACCCCTGTATCCTTCAAGTCCTTGATGGTGGTGGTGATGTCTGCAATCCCTCCAGGAATGTGATACTGCCTTTGATTTACTATCGTCCTAGGTAGGAGCAGTTCTAATGACTTCCACTTGGCTTTTCCTATCATAATAGCCCTTACTCTATTTGTCAGGGATCCAATGTGGGGGTTCTGCTAGTTGCTGAGTATATCTGTTGCAATTATGAATTCTGTAACTGGGGAAATCAGTACAGGATGGGTTTGGAGAACCAATGGACCTACTGTGAGATGAACATGAGCCAAGAATCCATTAATAACCTGACCTCCATGTGCTCTCTCTCTGACTGGTGGGCCACAGTGACATTTTGGGTCTCCTGGAATTAGTGTCATTTCAGAGCCAGTATCCAGTTATCTTCAAAAAGTCTGATTATTTCCTTTTCCCCAATGAACAGTCACTCTCATAAAAGACCATAGATCCCTTTGGGGAAGACCAGGAGAAAGATTAACAGTAAAATTTTTTGGCAGTCTGTTAAAGTCCTTCCTCAAGGGCACCAGGCCTCCTCTTCATTTAAGGGGTTGTGAGTCTTTAAATGCACTCAAATCTGGGAACTGTTTGAGAGACCATGACTCTATTCTGGCAATTCAAGTTAGACTGCTGTTCACCAGACCTAGAATTCATCTATTTGTACAGATCGAGTAATATTGAGTAGATATCCTATTTCACTCCTAGGGACAACATTACTAAGTAGCCAATGCCAGAAGTCCATACGAGGCAGACTATTCTGATTACTGCTTTGACTTCACTGTCCATTATTGTAACCATGCCCACTTTGTCTTTGTCAAATGATTGCAGCAACTTGGCCGCTACTACCGGGAGGTCCAATCAGCCCCACTGTAATTAAGTGTCTTACTTCAGTTAGGGCAGTTCCCACTGTCATGGCAGTCTTCAGTGATGCTGGAGCTCCCATCACAAATTTGTCTCTCACAATTGTGATAAAAACTGTGTCTTCTGGGTATTCCATGTGTGGGTCTGTGAGTCTAACCTGATAAATCCACTCTAGCATGCCAATTTCCCTAAGCCTTTGGATACCTTCTTCTACAGTACACCAAGGCAGGGCTGGTTCTTCAACTTGATTTAGTCTAGGCCGCCTCATAATCCATGCTTCAGCAACCTAATGAAATAAACTATTAGATTCTTTCCTAACTTTTCAAGCTGAAACATTGAATGAAAAAATCTGTGCTTAGTGGACCCATATCAACAAACTCAGGCTGGTCCATCTTTATGCTCCTTGCTCAATTATCCCACACCCTTAATAGCCATTCCCATACAATTTCCCCAGGTTTCTGTTTTTACGTATTAAAAAAGTCAAGCAGTTCTTTTGAAGCGTAGTGTACCTCCTCCTGGGTCACACTTTGTACTTCGCCTTTTGAGGCTTGCTGACACTTAAGTCTAGTTATAGGTCTAGAAGCCAGAATCAGTAATGTGGAAGTGTTTTGAGAACATTCAGCATTGTCTTGTAAAGCATCTGCCTTAGGCGATACCCCAGGCAATGACTCAGGCAAAGACTCTTTAGACCCAGCCAGGCTAGGGCTAATCTCATTAGATGGGAGTAGAGGGACTAATGGTTTTTCTGGGCAGGGTGGTGTAGCAGGTAAACATGAAGTAATCTCTTCAGATGGGAGTGGGTCAGCAAAATATAGGAGCTCAGCATTCCCAGCTTCCTGATTATCTACCCATGTGTCTTCATCCCACATTTCAGGATCCCAATTCTTTCTAATCAATTCCCTTACTTTAACTATAGACACCTCTTGAGGCTGGCAATTGAGTTGGCATTGTAATTCAGCCACTCTTACAATAATACTTTGGGTTTGGTTTTTGGCAGTTTAAGCTCTGTTACTACAAGAAATAAGACTTTCTTTTGAAGCACAAGTGGAAGTCTTGAGGTAATTTAAGTGGCACATGAGCTTTTACTCTGAAGCCCTGAGTGCATCTCTTTCTTTCACCAGTATGTTTAGAGAAAGTAGGACTAACCAGCCAGCTTCCTTATACTACTCATTCTGACAAAACTATATAGAAAGATATCACACATGTTGTCATGGATTGAATTATGTCCCCCCTAAAATGTGTGTATCAACTTGGTCAGACCATGATTTCCAGTAGTGTGGTTGCCTACCATTTTGTGATTGTAATTTTATGTTGAGAGGATTAGGGTGGGATTGTAACACCACCCTCACTCAGGTCACCTCCCTGATCCAAGGTAAAGGGAGTTTCCCTGGGGTGTGGCCTGCACCACCTTTTATCTCTCAAGAGATAAAAGGAAAGGGAAGCAAGCAGAGAGTTGGGGACCTCATACCACCAAGAAGGCAGCACCAGGAGCAGAGTGCATCCTTTGGAGGGTCCCTGTGCCTGAGAAGCTTCTTGACTATGGGAAGATTGAGGACAAGGACCTTCTTCTAGAGCTGACAGAGAGAGAAAGCCTTCCCCTGGAGCTTATGTCCTGAATTTGAAGTTTCAGCCTACTTTACTGTGAGGAAATAAACTTACCTCTGTTAAAGCCATTCACTTGTGGTATTTCTGTTATGGCAGCACTAGATAACTAATACACATGTGTTCACTCCGAGCCTCACCTTTTACCAATACCTGATCTACTGGTGGTGATATTTTGTGTATTTGTGTCGCCACCTCACGCCATGGATTAGCAGTGCCCTCTTTACTGCTGGAAGCAGAATCATCAACACCTCTAAGACTAATCAGGCTTGAGAACCAACTTAGAAAGCTCATGCTTACAATTATTTTTCTCTAGAACCACTCTCGGTACCAAATGTCTTAGGCTGGATTCTCTAGAGAAGCAAAACCAGTAAAGAGTATAAATATATATACAAAAATATATACAGGGAGACTTATATCAAGGGAACAGTTCACACAATTGTAGAGGTTGGAACACCCCAAGTCTAAGGATTAGGATAGAAGCTTCTCTTAATTCACATAGCTGCAGGGGCTGGTGAACCCAAGATCGCAGGTTGGAGAGCAGGACTCTTATTCACAGGCTGTGAAGATCGACAAGTTCCAAGATTGATAGGCAAGACGGCAGGTAAGCTGCTAGCTCAAGTCCCAAGAACTGGAGGTCAGATGAACAGGAGGCAGCCACAGAATCCTGAGCGAGCAAAAAGCCAAAATATCTGCTTATATTCGAATGCCGGCCACACTCCCAAGGAAAGTCGCCTTCAACAGACTGGCTACTCACATCAGATTCCATCCTGGGAGTGATCACATATAAACACTGAGGATCATGGCCCAGCCAAGTTGACATACAATGTTAACCATCACAGGAGGTATAGTATTGAGTAGAGTTATTGAAAGGATTAAATATCTCAATATATGGAAAGCATCTAGGTGTGGGCCTGGCACGCATTATCTGTTAATGCCATTTCTTAAAGCATTTTTCCATGTACTTTGGTGCTTGGCACAACTAAATATCTGCCATTCTACTAACAATCAAGGTAGTCGCAATTGTGTGAATTTACTTATTCTTCCTAACTTAGGAGGCCTGTGTCTTCCTCTCCTTAAGAAATGGCTACGCATTCTTCAAGGCTCTCCTTAGTGTCAACACTCCATGGGCTGGACATCCCTGTCAAACTAACTCCTGTATCATCATGCCCCATCTATTGGTTGATCCCTCAATAAAAGTGTTTTAGGCACACCATGTGTCCGGGACTAAGTGAAGAGTTAGGCATCTGTATAAGACAGATATAGTACCTGCCATCAAGAATTCTATGGGGAGGAAACGAATGATTTCTAAAACCCAATGACATGTTTTAAAAAAAATGAATTAGCATTGTAATATGGAAACACAAAGGAAGTATAATTACAGAACCCAGTCTGCAGCCTTCTCAGAGGAAGGAATTTCTAGGCATTCATACAATTATATAAATCACACATATGCATTAACATTTTGTTATTTTAATTTAAAAATGTGAGAAAGTATTTTTAAAAAGGTCAGTTTAATCATTCAAGTATCTATATGCCAGAAACTGTAGTATATTTAATAATTCCATCACCTAGAGCTGTCTCCTGCTAATATATAGCTATATCTCCTCCTCACATGGTTCATGTGTTAATAAGCACATATCTCATTTTAATAATACTGTACCTGTGATCACACTAATTTTTTAACTCAATATTTAATGTCACCTCTACAAATCTTTCCTCATTAGCCTACAGTGATTCTCAAACCCTGGTTTGATTCCCTAGCTCTGGAGTGGGAGAAAATTTGCAGGTGATACTGCTGCTGCTGCTCTGAAGACCCTGCACTGTGTTCCCCAACTTTGGCTGCATATCATTGACCCCTGGGAAGCTTAAAAAAAAAAAAAAAAAATCAGCTCCAGAGATTCTGATTCAACTGGTTTGGAATAGAGTCTGGGTTTTGAGATTCATTTAAAGCTCTCCAGATGATTCTAATATGCTGCTAAGGATGAAAATCAAAACCCAAACCCACTGCCATTGAATGAATTCAGACTCTTAGTGACAGTAGACAGGGTGGAACTGCACCATAGGGTATTCAAGGCTGTAAATCTTCAAGGAAGCAGACTGCTACATCTTTCCTCTGCAGAGCTCCTGCCGATCTTTCAGTTAGTAGTCGAGAGTTTAATCACTGTGCCACCAGGGCTCATTAGAATGAAAACCACTGAACTTTAATTCAAAAAAAGGAAAAAGCTCTAGAGTTTTAAATCTGTGAAGAACTGCGAACAATCTGAGATTGAAAACTATTTTCGAGTTAACAAGTTAGTCAACCACAATTTGCAGGATGCTGGAGCATCCTGGGTCAGAAATAAAGGTGTTGATTATGCAAGATTCAGTGAGCAGCGTGAGCTTCATGCCTGAGTCTGTTCCCCTGGCCCTCCACATTCTATGAGGCCAGAGTGGAGGTGGGCCCAGGTGGATGCTACCTGGTTTGCTTCACAGCTAAGGAACTCTGATCTCACAGAACATGAATCTCCTCATTTACTTCAGAGCAATTGTAAATGGTGTTCTGGTTTTTAATTGTGACTTCCCCATGCTTGTTGTTATATTAAAATAATAGTGATTTATGTGTTTTCTTTTATCCTGCAACCCTACTGAGCTCACTTACAGTTCTAGGAGTTGCTTTGTAGATTACTTGATATTTTCTACATAGACTATCGTGTCATCTGCAAATAAGGAGAGCTTTATTTCTTCCTTTCTGATTATTGTGCCTTTTATTTCTTTTTCTTGCCTTATAAAATGGCACCCCCAAAACTCCTATTATTAGCTGAATAAAAGTGGTAAGAGCAGGCATCATTGCCTTTTTCCTGAATTTAGGGAGAAAATACTTAGTTTTTCACTATTAAGTATTTTGTTAACAATAGTTTTTGTAGAATTTCTTTAGCAAATAGAGGAAGTTCTCCTTTCCCCAGTTTGCTGAGAGTTTTTATTATGACCGTATATTGGATTTTGTCGGTTTCTTTTATTTTGCATCCATTGGTATGATAACATGGTTTTTCATCTTAGCATGGATTATGTTGATTGACTTTAAAATGTTAAACCCATCTTGCATTCCTCTGAATAATCCCACTTGGATTCTTTGTATCCATTCCTGGATTCTATTTTGCATCTACTTTGTTGAAGATTTTTTCTTTCTTCTCTTCCTCCTCCTCCTCCTCTTATACCTTCTTCTCTCCTTCGTACTGTGCTTTCTGGTCTTGATATCATGGTAGTTCAGTTTAATGAAATGAGTTAGGAAGTGTTCCCTCTTCTTTTTTCTGGAAGAGATTGCATAATGTTGAGTTGATGTTAACTATTCTTTAAAGGTATGGTAGAATTCTACGGTGAAACCATGTGATCCCAGAGAATTCTTTTCTGAGTGCTTTTAAATTGTGAGTTTAATTTTCAATGGTTATAAGATTATTCAGGTGGTCAATTTCATCTTAATTGAATTTTGGTAGTTTTTGATTTTTGAGAACTTGATTCAATTTTTCTAAGTGGTCGAATTTTTCAACATAAAGTTGTTTTTAGTGTCTTCTACTATCCTTTTAACAGCCGCAAGATCTGTAATGATATATTTCCTGTCATATTCCTGATATTGCTGATTTGTGTCTTCTCTCTTTTTTTTGTCTTTGTTAATCTTGTCGATCAATTTTATTGATTATTTTTAAGAAAAATCTTTTAAAATTGATTTTTCTATGGTTTTCAATTCCATTTCTGCTTTTATCTTTATAATTTTGTTTTCCTTGTGGTTTCATTACATTTGTTTTGCTTTTTTTCTAGTTTCTTGAGGTACCCAGTACCCAGTGCCGTCAGTAGCTATATTATTGATTTGCAGTATTGAGTGCAATAACTTTCCTTTAATGCCCCATACAGTGTCTTAATGTTGCCTTAAAAAGAAAAAAAAAAGGACCTCTGTGCTGCATGCTGTGCCTGACAGGCATGGTGCCAAAGATATGTAACAAACAACTCCATCTTCAGCCCCTTTCAATTGTTCACTATTTAGTAAAGGTGCTGCAACTGCTGTGGCCCATGTCATTTTAATGGTAAAAATGCTATAAACCTTAGAATGAAATTCCTCCTCACTAACTGAGAGTTGGAGAGGGAAAATGTTATGTGAATTTTAATCATGCCCTCACATAAATGTTTTTAAGCTTCCATTTAGCTATAAATTTATTGCCTGGTCCTACACCATCCCCACAATCAGTTGTGGATTGGACCATTGTGATCCATAGGGTTTTCACTGGTTGATTTTCAGAAGTAGATCTATAGACCTTTCTTCCTAGTCCATCTTAGCCTCGAAGCTCTACTGAAACCTGTTCAGTATTATAGCAATCCCCAAGCCTCCATTAACAGATGGGTGTAAAAGAATATAAATCTCTGAAAAACATAAAGCATTGTCCTCTAGAAATTGAAAACAATAACAAAATCTAGTTTTTATCTTCAAAATTTTTTGAGCAATAAAAAATTGTTGTTGGTTTTATTTGCAAAAAAAAAAAACCCAAACCAAAAAATTAGGATGTAAAGGAGTGAGAAGAAAAAAATATCAGGGAAAGCAGGTAATGGGTATTTCCCATTCAAAATACATACTTTAAAGTGAAGAGAAAATTAAAAAAAAAAAAAAGTATTCCAAATAGAATCAAATGATGAGATGTTAGCCAAAGAACAAATAAATACATATATTTTTTCTTTTCACTCTCTTACATGCTAGTTTTTTTTTTTTTTTCTTTCAGCAGGGCAAACATGAAAAACCTGCCAGAAAAAAATCAAACATATTATTGAGGCAAGCAAGCAGAAAGGTACAAATGATCTTCATTCAAATAGTGTAGGAAAGTTGCAATAACTGATTAACTACTGAGTTTAATAGCTTAAATAAAAAGATGTTTTGTTATTTTTCTTATATATCACTCATGTAAATTTTCAGCTTAACTGGGATATTCTCCTCCACACTGATGTTCAGGACCCAAGGTCTTTCCATCTTATGGTTCTGCCTCAAACTATTGTTTTATACAGAAAGACCTGCATATTTTCATTTGGTTCTTTAAGCTCATATAAATAGTAAAACCAATGGAAAGGAATAACTTACTTCTTCCTTCTTTTCAACCATAATTTTTATTCTCATTGTCATATTGTTTTCAAGGTCATTGGATTCCTCCCCCTCTTTCGTACCTAGCTGATGTAAAGGGAAAGAGCAGAAGTATTTTCATGGGACCAATCTAGAAGTAGCACACATTCCTCTGTCCATATTCCACTGTAGATAATTTTGCCATATGAACAAACCTATTTGTAAAGCATTAGAATATGTAGTTTAGCTGTGTGTCCGAAATGGTGGAAATCAGATTTTGGTTTCCACCAAAGAAATTGAACCAGGAAGAGAAAATGTATGGGGGGAGAAAGAACAGAAGGTACCTATGGAGGAGAATATGTATAACTGGAGATTGGCAAGCCCATGACCACTCTTTGATTCTCATTATACAGAAGGAACTCTGGTTGGAAAGAAGATACAAACTGATAGTCTGCTTCATAATACTACTCTAGAGATCTGGACTTGATATTATTCCAGAAAGAAAATGTTGATGCAATGTGGTTCCTTTGGCCCACTCCCTGAAGTCACTAGAGTTCTTAAACCTCACTGGTGATGTGCCAGCCTGAGCTATCTTCTTAATTAGTGAAAAACGTATCTTGTGAAAGGGCCACCATTAGGTCCAGCAGTCATAGCAGATTCCCAGTGAAATATCTGTCTCAGATCTGGGCTGTGGTGAAATTATACTGATGATTTGAAAAAAAAAAAAAAAGTTTTGTCCAGTGGTAGGTAGTCTGGGCTACTGTTAGCAACAGACCTGCAGGCTTCATCATGGAATGCCAGGTGATCTCACCAATAACCTTTGAGAACCATTTTTCCAACTGTGTGAAGCTTACGGAACTTTACTCTCTTTTCTCCTTTGATTCCTCATAAACTTATGTTTAAGGGAATTTACCTCGGGTTTTGCATGCAATGAAGAACATAATTCCTAGCACTGACTGAGAATTGGGGATAAAGAAAAACTAAACAAAACAAACAAACAAAAAACACCCAATACAGGTTACCTCAAGTTATTGTTTTCTACAGAATTGCCTGTATATTTTAATTTGGTCCCTTCAGCTCATATAAACAGTAAAACCAATGGAAAGGAATAACATATTTCCTCCTTCTTTTCACTTATAATTTTCATTCTCATTGTCATATTGTTTTCGAGGATGTTGGATTCTTCTGATTTTTTTTTTTTCTATATTGATTTTTGATAACACAGTTGAGAGTCCACTGAAATAGTTGTAAGTGGAAATGGCCAGCCTGTCAAGAAACATTATGAATAAAATCACATTGTTACAAGTGCACCTGCCTGTTTCTTTTCACAATGTGGTTAACTTCCATCAAAGCAGTAAGAATAGTGCAACCATAAAACAAAATGCAGTTAAACCGCTATGAGTATATGTATCTATGGACAGTGTATACGTGGAATACATGTACATACGTATAAATGCATTGTGCTTCTGTATGTGTATTTATTTATTTATGTCACACAGAGTAATTGGATTAGGTACAAGGTTTTTCTTGTTTGATGCAAAAGGTAAAATTCCATGATCGTTTTAAGGATTCTCATTCTTACCTAAGACAGTAGATCTGATAATTGTCAGACAAACACCAAAAGCAAATCAATGTCACCTGGGAGGGAGGTCTGTGATCACACCCTGCAGGCCTTTGTCCTGCAAACATCTTGTTACTGACATAGTTGAAGACAGTACTGTGAGGATACAGCAAATTCAGTCAATGGCAGAATCAGAAAGATATGAGTTCTTTGGTGAATAGCGTGTTGAGACGAATTCAACAGAGAGCTCAGATGAGTTTAGCTGGAAAACTTTCTTTCAAATCAGAGGCTCTTTAAACAAAAATTTATGAAGATGCAACTTTTGTGTCATTTGACTTAAAGCGATTCTTCCCTCTGCTCATTTAACTTTCTTCCAAGTGCTGTTTTTTATGAACACAGATTGGTCTCATTGTCTAATTCATTGATGTATGAATCATTGTGCATTTGAAAATTGATATGCTCTGAAGTCCAAATTCTTCAATTACTGATGCGTGCAAGTGCTTTAATACAAAAGTAACTTTAGTAGCCTTCTTGTCATGGTGATTTCAAATGATAAACTAACAGTTTTCACAACATGATCTACAGTCATTATATATCCTTTGCATAAAATTAAACAGTGGCCTTTTAGTGATTCCACCAAAAAAAAAAAAAATGCATAAAATAACTCTCTTCCAATTCCAAAAATTGAAAGAGATGAAGAAATGATTACTGTTTATTATTTTGGTAGCATTCCTTGCACCAGTTGTTAACTAAAAGGTTATCATGTTAGTGCATCGGGATGAGTACATTAAGTGTATTAATTTAAGCATAGCTTTAGAGATAGATGTAAAAAGAGAGTAATTTACATTTTGGGCATTTCAATGACACATTTACATGCAGGCTCAACCATTGCTGGTGTTTTCCGGAAATCTTAAAAGTGAAGTCTTCACCTAGGTAGATAGATACAGTAGATAGATGAGAGATAGAGAGGTAGAGAGAGACAGAGAGATAGAGAGATAGATAGATGATAGAGAGATAGATAGATGATAGATAGATAGATGATAGATAGATGATTGATAGATAGATGATAGATAGATAGATAGATAGATAGATGATAGATAGATAGATAGATGATAGATGATAGATAGATGATAGAGAGAGAGATAGAGAGATAGAGAGATAGATAGATAATAGATAGCTGCTACTGAATCATCTCTAGCTCATGGAGACCCTATGTACGACAGAAGAAAATGTTGCCATTCTGTGTCATCTTCACAATCACAAGCATATTCAAGTTCTCCATTGGCACTACTGTGCCAATCCATCTCACCAAGGGTCTCCCTTGCCCTTGTTCGTCCTCTGCTTCACAAAACATGAGGTTCTCCTCCAGCTGTTAATCTCTCCTGATGACATGTCCAAATGAGTTAGACAATGTTCTGCTGTAATCTATAAGAATTCCATTGGCTAATTTTCATAGTAGATTACTGGGCCTTTCTTCATTGTCTGTCTTAGTTTGAAAGCTCTGCTGAAACTTGTCTATCACAGGTGACCCTGCTGGTATTTGGAATACTGGTGACATGGCTTCCAACATCACAGCAACACACCAGTCACCACAATATGACAAACTAATGGATGGGTGGTGGCATCTGGGTTTAGATATCAAGATTTCATGAAGATAAGATCCCGTGTCTGCCAGCCCTCCCAGTGGTCCATACCTGGTGCCATCTGCTCTGGCCCCTGGGCTTCTTATATTTGCTCCAGTTTCCTTCAGATCTGTGCCTTTGTTGTTCCCAGCACTCCGTGAGGCTAGAAAAGGAGGAGAAGCTAGTCCAGAAGCCCTGCAGGACAGGAAAAGTAGAATTTCAACATGGAAAAACTCTACATTGACAATAAAGGAAAGTTTGAAAACCAAGAAAAGATGGAATATGAAGGTCAACCACAGATTAAGGGAAAGCCAGAAATAGCTTGGACTCTGGAAGACAAGGAAAAGTTAGGGAAAAGGAAAGGCAGAAGACGAGGAAATGTTTAAAGATAAGGGAAAGCTGGGGGGTGAGGGAAAGCCAGAGAGTGACACAAGGGCTGCAGGTAAGCACACAGCTCAGGATGATCAACTCAGAGAAGCAAAAAGAAATACTAACAGAGAGCTGAATAAGTACCTCGAGGAGTATAAGGAGGCCATATGCAATATTTACTTGAGCAATGAGGAAATGATAAGAGAGTTCAATGAGATGCCCAGGGTGGAGGGTAAGGTGAAAAAACCCAAACAGAAATTGGGAGGGGGATATGTGAATGCAAAGACGTTTACAGAATCCCTTCTACACTAGGGGCCCAACTCAGGGTGGCTGTATGGCCCAACAAAGAGGCTTTGAAGATATTCCCTATGTGTAGTGTCTTTGAGCTTCACTCGTGTTTTGACTAATTAGAACATTATCAACCCTGTTTTCTTATTCCTTGCTTTTCTCTGGCACGCATTTGTCAGGCTCTGTGCTTTAACCTTATGCTGATACTTGGCTTGGGCATCCCTCTAGTTATCGATACCCTTTTGATCCAACTATAGCACTCTGTGTTTCAGTAGAAAATTTGCACTCATTGCATGTGAAAAAAAAAAAAAACAACTATATAGATAGATAGATATGGTGCACTGTAAACAATTTTTTTTTAAACTGTAGAATCATTAAAAAAGATTTTATGAATATGGTTATTTATCTGACTTTCATAATCCTGGATTCCTTAACCCTCTGGAAAATTCCATGAACCTGATTGTAATAGAAATGGGCTTAGTGAGAGGCGTCAGTGTGTTCTGTTTCAGTAGGCTTTTAGCAGTATTAAGTTATTTTGAGAAATCATGCTTAGGCTCTCTGGACTTCATTATCTAAATTTTTAAAATGAGACTATTTGACTTAAAGAATAACACTTTGTTTAGTGTTTATACTTTGTAGTTCTGGTTAGGATTAAATCAAAATAAAAGTATACTTGACTTTGATTTCCATTGGGATGAAATAACTGAGGTGTTATAGATGTAATCAGTATACTTTGGTTTACAAATTGAATTGAGCCCTGCTAAAGGAACCTTCGTGGCACAAATGGTTAAACTCTTGGCTGCTAACCGAAAGGTTAGAGGTTGGAACCTACCCAGCATCTGACCTGGCAATCTGCTTCCATTAAGACTGCAGCCAAGAAAACCCAATGGGGCAGTTCTACTCTGTCACATGGAGTCACTATTAGTCAAAATCAACTAACGACACTTAACAACAACGTTTATTGTGTAATGTCCTTAAAGTCACAACTGCTGGAATCATCATTCAGAAGTCCTGGAAAAAAAAAAAAAGGTGAAGTAGGGGAAAGAACTGCACAAAAGAGGAAATAGAATAATCTATAATAATAATCTAATAATCTATCCTAGAGATTTGGAAACCCTGGTGGAGTAGTGGTTAAGTGCTACAACTGCTAACCAAAAGGTCAGCGGTTCGAATTCACCAGGTGCTCCTTGGAAACTCTATGGGGCAGCTCTACTCTGTCCTATAAGGTCGCTATGAGTCAGAATCAACTGGACGGCAGTGAGTTTGTTTTTTTGGTTTAGAGATAGTAGATAACTAAAGTGTTGGCAGAGACTGGAAACAATATAAGACCTACTGGCACGAAGTGATAGGAAACAAAACAGCAACTGTGGCACTACAGCAGGAGGAGTGGCTGCAACATTAATGCCTAATTGGTCTTCTTCCATGGTCTATCACATTTAATGCAACTCTACTCTGCTGTCATAATTTTCTAAAATCGATGGTCATTTGTTCAAAACTTTCCCACTCTTAAAAATAAAACTAAGCAAACAAAAACACACAAACCCACCTTTGACACACTTCCATTATTCATAAGGCACTTGATAAACTCCCTAGCTCATGCCCACTTTTCTACACTATACCATGTGCAATCTAGCTACTGATATTTAAGCTGCTACCTGCTCAATGTTTTGCCGTCTCATACCTGTGTATTATCTCATAGGCTATTCCCTATGATGGGAATACTGTTCTTTTCTACATCAACCAAAATTTACTTATTATTTAAGATTCCATGCAAATGTTACATCCTCCATAAAATGTATCTTGCGTATCCTGGTTTATATTATTGCTTCTTCCTCTGTGTTCAGACGGTACAGTTTACAATCACTTCTTTTGCATGCATTATATTGCAATCATTTGTGTGCTACCTGGTTTATGTTATTGCTTCTTCCTCTGTGTCCTGAGGGTACTGTTTACTTACCACTTCTTTCGCATGTATTGTACTGTAATCATTTGTGTACTAGACCATGATAAAGTCTTTGAAACAACTCATGCATTGTTACATTTTAAAAATATCACTGTAAATAATGGGTAGGGAAAAATAACTTGAATGTCGTAACACAATTTAAGTTTGTGTGTGTGTGTGTGTATTTGTAAATACAGTTTTTTGAATGCTATCTCAGCATTATGCACATATAATATTTTTTTACCCTAAAGACATTAGTGCTATTTAGGACAGTTTAATAAAACTTCAATCTATCTTCCACTCTGTATTCAAAATTTAATCCCTTGATTAAATTGAACACTGAAAAGCCACAACTTTGGACCATGTTAGCTTGACATTTACTGATTTACACTTCAACGATATGTCTTTCAATCTCACTGAGCATTGCTCAAAAAGCAGCCACAGAGGTGGACCCAACATGGTGCCCTAGACAGATGCACCATGTTCTCCCTCTGCAGCAAAGGCCCCCCAAATTAAGTAAAGCTGATACAAACAGCAATCCTGGAAACTGAAGCATCAAATGAAAGGATAAAGAACTAGATCAAACACTGAACGGAAGAAGAAACTTATGGAAAACAGAAAAAGAGGAGAGATACAGAGTAGAGATCCCATGCCAACTAACAGTAGGCAATGACCCCACGCAGAGAGTACAGGAAGGCAACTTTTGCTTGCTCTGGATCCTGCAGCTGGCTCCTGTTTGTCTGACCTTTTGTTCTTGAGACTTGAGCTCACAGCTTACCTGTGGTCTTGCTGTCAATCTTGAGATCTGTCAATCTTCTCAGCCTGTGAACAAGAGCCCTGCTCTCCGACCTGCTGATCTGGGTTTCACCGGCCCCTGTGGCTACCTAAATTGGGAGAAGTCTCTACCCTGACCCATGGACTTGGGATGTTCCAACCTCTACAACCTCATGAGCTATTTCCTCTATATAAATATCTCTCTATATATTTATACACATTATTGGTTTTGCTTCTTTAGAGAACCCAGCTTAAAACAAGCTCCCAACAGGAGACAGAGCACATGGTAACCAGAGAAACATGCTTTCCCATCCCTCACTGTTCTGGTGAGTGAAGAAAGAACCTCCCATTCTGGCTACTCCCACTACCAGGGTCCACAATATGAGCCACAACCCCGCCCTTGCTCATCCTGCCCTCTCTTGCCACATGGCTTTTTTTTCATTACAACTTTTCTTTCTCCCTCCCACCTAGCTCCAAACCCACCATCCCCTTTCTGCAGGCCCCTGCAGAGCCACCAAGGCCAGAGAAGAACTGGTTGGTTGCTGCTTCTGGTCAATCCTATTCCCACTTGCTGGCTCCAGCCATGATGTCATTTTTTTTTCTCTTTTTTACTTTCTTTTCTTTCTTCCTGTCACCTAGTGCCATATACCACATTGCCCTATTCCCACTGGCCACTGCCACATTGTCACGGATAGAGTGCCACCAGCACACCAGCCTGCCACTACCCCAGGTCTGTCCCACTCCCACCCCCAGACCTCACAGTGTCACCATTTATTTTATTATTGTTCTTCCTACCTCCAACCTAGCCCCATATACCACCTCCTCCCTTCCTACTGGGGCCTGAGATCTGCCCTGCTACTACCCACCACCTACCCTTTTTTTCTCTCTCTTTTCCTTTCTTTCTGCCTCACAACTAGCCCCATAAGCCACTTCCCACACTTCTTGCCAGCCCTTGCTGTGCCACCATAGTTAGAACATCCCCAGCACTACAACCTACCACAGCACTGGGCCCACACAAGCCCTCACCTCCCACCACTCAACCAGCTGCTGAACAGTGGTGAGTGAGCCTGTAGCACTCCCTGTCCAACACCCCCACCCATCTAGTGAAAGGCTGTGATTTCTCCCATTCCACGGGACCAAAATCAGGAGGCAGGCAGCACCCACTATGTCCCTCTTAAGCAAACTCACTAAATCAGTGTACAGCAGAGTGGGCTCATCCTGCCTGCTGCTGCCCTGCCCACCCTGACAGTGTGATGAAGGGTATAGCGCTCATAGAAAAACAAGCAGCAAAGCACAGCTTACTTGTCTTCCCTGACATATCAAACCAAAACAAAAAAGCAGAACAAAACAAATGAACACAAAATCAATAAAGAAAATAATACCTTAATGTCTTGGAGATATCAGACAATGTCAAATCATAAGAAAGCAAGACAAGATGGCTCCAGCAAGTGACCAAAGTAAAGAATCAGATAACCATTCAGTGGAAGAAAAGGCAATTGAACTACCTTACGTGTAATTCAAAAGACTAGTATTTAGGCCTCTTCAAGAGATTAGGAAAGAGACCAAGGAAAATACATGCTAAACCAAGAAAAAATAGGCAAAATCATGGAAAACACAGACAAAACCAACACAAATATAACCAAAATCAATAAAATTATAAAGCAATAGAAAATTTCAGGAAAATAATACAAGAATGAAACATAAAAATAAATACAAATTATAAATCATACAAAAATAGCAACTAGAAATCCAGGAGATAACAAAATTTCAAAAATGGACAATTCAATAGAAGGTTTTAAAAGCAAACTTGAAACAATAGAAGACAAGAATTGGCACAATCAAAGACAAATCCATGGATGACAATGAGAAAAAAATAGAATAAAGAAAAATGAAGAAAACCTAAGAATTATGTGGGACACAATCAAAAACAAAAATTTGTGTGTCACCAGAGTTCCAGAACTAAGAGAGAAGATGGAAAACACAGAGAAGATTAGTGAAGATTTGCTGGCAGAAAACTTCCCAAATATGAAAGACAAAAAGCTGACCATCCAAGAAACTCAACAAACCTCATGAAGCATAGATTACAAATGAAAATCATCAAGACATATAATAATCACATTTGTGAAAAACAAAGAACAAATCCTGAGAACAGCTTGAGACAAACAAAAAGTCACTTACTAAGGGGAAACAAGATTAAATTCTGATTACTCAGCAGAAACTATGCAGGCAAGAAAGAAGTGGGATGACATATATAAAACCTTGAAAGAAAGAAACTGCCAACCAAGAATAATATATCCTAAAAAACAACTTTCTCTCAAATACAATGGCAAAATTAGGACAATTCCAAAGAAAGAGAAAATTATTATTATTATTTTTTTATAAAAACCAAATCAAAATTACAAGAAATATTAAAGGGAGTCTTTCACTTAGAGAACCAACATCAGACAACAACCTGAGTCTATGATAGAGGACAGCATTAGCCAGATACCAGCATAGATAAAGAACTCTCAATAATAAAACAAAGCTAAAAGATTTAAGACAGGAAAACAGAGATGTCAACCTGCAAATGATGACAATGTCAAAAAAATAAAAAAAGGTGAATAAACAGTGTAGAGGAATAGAACTTTCAAATGGAGAGGAAGTCAAGGTGATATCAAGTAATAAAATACTGGCACAAACTCAGGAAAATAAGGGTAAATTTCAATGAACCACAAAGAAAGTTAACAAACCTATTCATCAAGATAAAAAAGAAGAAAAACATAAAGATTCAGTAAGCAAAAAATTTGTAATAATGAAAGAAAAGAAAACCCACAAATAAAAGGAACTCAGCACAGGAAGTAAAAGGAACGAAGAAAACATCAGCACCACACACACACACACAAACACACACATGCAAGCACAACAATATGACAGCAATAAACTCTTATCTACCAATAATCACATGGGATGTAAATGGCTTAAATGCACCCATAAAGAGACAGAGAGTGGCAGAATGAATTAAAAAAAAAAAAAATACATGAACCATCAATATGGTGTCTACAACAGATACAGCTTACACACAAATACATAAATATATTAAAAATCAAAGGATGGAAGAAATATATTAGGCAAACAGTAACCAAAAAGAGAGAGAGAAAAAAAAAAAAAGAAAAAGACCAGGAATAGCAATACTAATCTCAGATAAAATAGACTTTAATGCAAAATCAACAATAAAAGGCAAGAAAGGACATTAAAATGATTAAAGGTACAATTCATCAAGAAGACATAATCTCAATAAATATCTACGACAGAGCTCCAAAATACACAAAACAAACTCTAACAGTACTGAAAAGAGAAAGTTCCACAAAAATACTAAGAGACTTCAACATTCCATTGTCAGTAAAGAACAGAACATCTAGAAGGAAATTCAACAAAGACACAGAAGATCTTGGAGGAGGTAGGGCCAAGATGGAGGAGTAGTCAGATGCTTCCTGTGGTCCTTCTTACAACAAAGATGTGAAAAAAACAAGTGAATGGATTATATAGGACAAGTTAGAAGCCCCGAACATCAAAGTCAAATTTGACGAATTGGACTGAGCGGCAGGGGAGAGAGAGATGGTTCAGAAGCAGCAAGGAGTTGCCAGACCTGACCCAGTGGGAACCGGCACCCTGCAGGCCGATTCTGCTGAAGTGAGCACCGTGATGCAAGCAGTGGCATTTGTGATGTGTTTTTCCACATTGGAAGACGACGAGCAGCAGAGAGTCTGCTCAACCCTACAGAATAAGTGAGAAGTGGCCCTCAGTCAGCAAATAGATAAGTACCTGCATTTAACCTACCTCACAGATCCAAAAATACTCCTTCAAGAAAAGAGTCTCTCCCACTTACCTGCTTCATTCCAGCTCTGCACTGGGTCCCAACATCCCCCGGGCTGGAAGAAGGACCCTGCACTCCCCCTGCACCATTTTCCTGGCCTTAGAGAGGGAATGAATTAGCCAACAAGGGTAAAATAATCTGCAAGCTCCCCTAAGCCAGGAACTCAGGGCAGAAACAGCTTTGCATAGGCACAGGAATAAGAGGTGCATGGACTTTGAATGTCTTTCACCCCTGCACAGACTTGTGTGGGTCCATTTCAACAGTGTAGGCCCTCATTAGCACAGTACAACAGGGTGTATACCTGAAGTCTAACTTCAACTGTTTCAGCTACATGGTGGAGAGGCAGATTCATGACATTTGACACTGCTCTATCTATTAAGCAGGGTCCTCACCTATCCACAACAGGGACCTGAAGACTATTGACTCCACCCATAACACCTAGCCACCCGTAACAGGGGTCCAAGAAAAAGTGGTGCCTCCCAGTCCTTATGGCCACCTGCATTGGGTGCCTAAAGTCCAGCTGCAAAGCCTACACTTTCCAGGGAACAGAGACAGGCTTTCCTCACAGACACTCAGAAGTGGGTTTCAGTCCCCTGGTTTGCTCAGTGTGTGACCCCTACTGCACCCAGATACCTGTACCTAAACGAATCACCTCTGCTTATCTAGGACTGTAGGTGAGATCCTGCAGCATACACTTGGTGACTGACTACCTGGATATCTGAGCTGAATCCGTACAAGAAAAGTGAATGGACTTCTGGGCTTACATACCTAGTAACAACTCTAACCACCTAGTGACAGGATGTTAGAGCTTCAGGGGCATGAATAATCAAACTAGCTCATTTGAGGAGCCTATTTGGGCATATCAAAACAAAACAAAGCAAGAAGCTAGGAGACAGTAACCAAACATAAAATAAATAAATATAATAACTTACTGATGGCTTGGAGACTACAGTTAACGGCAAATCACATAAACAGGGAGATCATGATTGCTTCAGCAAGCTCCCAAAACAAAGAATCAAGAATTCTTCTGGATGAAGAGAGCTTCCTGGAATTACCGGAGGTAGAATATAAAAGATTAATATAGAAACTCCTCAAGAAATCAGGAAGGAGATCAAGCAAAATGCAGAAGAAGCCAAGGAACACACAAAGTATTAGAGGAACTTGAACAGATTAGACAAGAGCACAATGATAAATTTAATAGGCTGCAAGAGTCCATAGACAGACAGCAAATAGAAATTCAGAAGATCAACGACAAAATTTCAGAATTGGACAATTCAATAGGAAGTCATAAGAACAGAACTGAGACAATGGAAGTCAGAATTGTGAGATTGAAGATAAAGTAATTAGAGCCAGCATATATGAGGAAAAATCAGGTAAAATAATTATTAAAAAATGAAGAAGCTCTAAGAATTATGTAGGATTCTATCAAGAGGAATAACCTACAAGTGATTGGAGTACCAGAATGGGGAGAGGGGGATAACAGAAAATACAGAGAGAATTGTTGAAGATTTATTGGCAGAAAACTTCTCTGATATCATGAAAGATGAGAAGATATCTATCCAAGATGCTTATCAAACCCCACACGAGGTAGATCCTAAAAGAAAGTCACCAAGACAGATTATAATCAAACTTGCCAAAACCAAATATAAAGAGCAAATTTTAAGAGTGTCTAAGGATAAATGAAAAGTCATCTACAAAGACTAAGCTCAGACTACTCAGCAGAAACCACGCAGGTAAGAAGGCAATGGGATGACATATATAAAGCTTTGAAGGAAAAAAAAAATACCATACAAGAATTATATATCCAGCAAAACTGGCTCTCAAATATGAAATTAGGACATTTCCAGACAAACAGAAGTTTAGGAAATTTGCAAAATCCAAACAAAAATTACAAAAAATACTAAAGGGAGTCCTCCAGTTAGAAAGTCAATAACATCAGATAACAAACCAAAACTGTAACACAGGACGGAGCAACCAGATATCAACCCAGATAGGGAAATTACAAAAAATAAATCAAAGCTAAAATGCCCAAAACAGGGAAAGAGACATCATTATTTAAAAGGTGACATTAAAACAAACGAAAAAAGGGCTAAGAAATGTAGTCATACATCTTTCTTATGGAGAGGAAGTTGTGATATATAGAAATAAAAGATTGGTTTAAACTTAGAAAAATGGGGTAAATATTAAGGTTACTATAAAGGAATCTGACAAGTCTACACAAAAAATAAAAAAAACAAGAAAAACATAAAGACTCAGCAAATACAAGATCAACAGAGATGAAAAAGAAGAAAAGAAAATATAAAGAAAAAAGGCTCAGCACAGAAAATTAAGTGGAACAAAGAAACTGTCAACAATACACACACACACAAAGACATGAAAATGACAACACTAAACTCATATCTATCAATAATTATGCTGAATGTAAATGTGCTAAATGCACCAATAAAGAGACAGAGTGGCAGAATGGATTAAAAAACATGATCTGTCTGTATGATGCCTACAAGAGACACACCTTAGGCTTAAAGACACAAACTAACTAAAAAAAAAAAAAAGTGTGGAAAAAAACATATCGAGCAAACAACAATCAAAACAGAGCAGGAGTGGCAATATTAATTCCTGATAAAATAGGGTTTAAAGTTAAGTCTACCACAAAGATAAGGAAGGACCTTATATAATGATGAAAGGGTCAATACAACAGGAGAACATAGCCACAATAAATATTTATGCACCGAAGGACCAAATCAAACCAAACCCACTGCCGTCGAGTTGATTCCGACTCATAGCGACTCTATAGAACAGAGTAGAACTGCCCCCTAGAGTTTCCAAGGAGCGCCTGGCGGAATTGAACTGCCAGCTTCTTGGTTAGCAGCCATAGCACTTAACCACTAAGCCACCAGTGCTCCAAAATACATAAAACAAACTCTAACAGCATTGAAAACAGAGATAGGCAGCTCCACAATAATAGGAGACTTCAACACACCACTTTCAGTGATGGACAGAACATCCACAAAGAAGCTCAACAAAGGCACGGATGATCTAAATGCCAGAATCAAGTGATGTGATTTCATAGACATATACAGAACACTCCACCCAACAGTGGCCAAGTATACTTTCTTTTCCAATGCACATGGAATTCTCCAAAATAGACCACAAAACATCGAAATATTACAAAGCATCTTTTCTGAATATAAGGCCATAAAAGTAGAAATCAATAACAGAAAAAGCAAGGGAAAAAAATTAAAACACACAGAGACAGAACACCTAAAAAACTACTGAATTATAGAAGAAATTAAGGATGAAATAAAGAAACTCATAGAATCAAATGAGAATGAAAACACATCCTACCAGAACATTTGGGACACAGCAAAAGCAGTGCTCAAAGGTCAATTTATAACAATAAATTGATGCACACATCCAAAAAGAAGGGCCAAAATCATATAATTAACCCTACAACTCGAACAAATAAAGGAGACCAGCAAAAGAAGCCTTCGAGCACCAGAAGAAAGGAAATAATAAAAATTAGAGCAGAACTAAATGAAAAAGTGAATAGAAAACAATTGAATGAGTTAACAAGACCAAAAGCTGGTTCTTTAAAAAGATCAATAAAACCAATAAACCATTGGCCAAACTGACAAATAAAAGCAGGAGAGGAAGCAAATAACCTGAACAAGAGTTGAGATGCACGATATCACAACAGAACCAACTGAAATGAAAAGAATCATAACAGACTACTATGAAAAATTACACTCTAACAAATTTGAAAACCTAGAGGAAATGGACAAGTTTCTAGAAACACACTACCTACCTAAACTACCACAAATAGATGTAGAAAAATTAAATTAACCTATTAAAAAAAAGAGGTTGAAAAGGTAATTAAAAAACTCTCAACCAAAAAAAGCCCTGTCCCTAACGGCTTCACTGGAGAATTCTACCAACTTTCAGATGAGTTAACACGACTACTGCTAAAGGTATTTCAGAGTATAGAAAAGGATGGAATACTCCCAAACTCATTGTATGAAACCAGCATAACCCTGGTACCAAACCAGATAAAGATGCCACAAAAAAATAAAATTACAGACCAATATCCCTCCTGAACATAGACATGAAAATCCTCAACAAAATTCTATCCAAAAGAATTAAACAACATAACAAAAAAATAACTGACCATGACCAGGTGGGATTCATACCAGGTATGCATGGATGGTTCACCATTAGAAAAACAATTAATGTAATCCACCATAGAAATAAAAGAAAAGACAAGAACCACATGATCTTCATCAACTGATGCAGAAAAGTCATTTGCCAACAGGAATTCATGATAAAAACTCTCAGCAAAATAAGAATAGAAGGAAAATTCCTCAACATAATAAAGGGTGTTTATACAAAGCCAATAGCCAACATCATCCTAAATGGAGAGAGTCTGAAAGCACTCCACTTGAGATTGGGAACCAGACAAGGATGCCCTTTATCACCACTCTTACTCAACATTGTGTTGGAGGTCCTAGCCAGAGCAATTAGGCTAGAAAAAGAAATAAAATGCATCCAAATTGGTAAGGAAGAAGTAAAAGTATCTCTATTTGCTGATATAGGATCTTATACACAGAAAATCCTTAAGAATCCTCAAGAAAACTATTCAAAGTAATAGAAGAGCTCAGGATACAAGATAAACATACAAAAAATCAGTTGGATTCCTCTACACCAACAAAGAGAATGTCCAAGAGGAAATCACCAAATCAGTACTGTTGACAATAGCCCCCAAGAAGATAAAATACTTAGGAATAAATCTAACCAGAGACGTAAAAGACCCATACAAAGGAACTACAAGAGACTACTGCAAGAAACCAAAAGGGACCTATGTAAGTGGAATAACTACCTTGTTCATGGATAGGAAGACTCATCATTGTGAAAATGTCTGTTCTACCCAAAGCAATTTACAGATACAATGCAATCCTGGTCCAAATTCCAATGGCATTTTTTAATGAAAAGGAGAAACAAATCAGCAACTTCATATGGAAAGGCAAGAGGCCCTGGATAAGTAAAGCATTACTGAAAAAGAAGAACAATGTGGGAGGCCTCACGCTACCAGATTTTAGAACCTGTTATACTGCCACAGGAGTCAAAACAACCTGGTATTGGTACAACGACAGATTAATAGACCAACGGAACATAACTGACAATTCAGACATAAATTCATCCACTTTTGTGCAGCTGATATTTGACAAAGGCCCAAAGTCTGTTAAATGTGGAAAAGAAAGCCTCTTTAACAAATGGTGCTGGCATAACTGGATATTCTCCTGCATAAACATGAAACAAAGCCCATACCTCACACCATGCACAAAAGCTAACTGAAAATGGATCAAAGACCTACATATAAAATCTAAAAAGATAAAGACCATGGAAGAAAAAATAGGGACAATGCTAGGAGCCCCAATACATGGCATAAAAAACAAAAACCCAGTGCCGTCAAGTCGATTCATGGCATAAAGTTATGCAATACATTACTAACAATGCACAAACACCAGAAGAGAAACTAGATAACTGCGAGCTCCTAAAAATCAAACACTTATGCTCATTCAAAGACTTCACCAAAAGAGTAAGAAGACGACCTACAGACTGGGAAAAATATTTTGGCTACGACAAATCCAATCAGCGTCTAATCTCTAAAGTCTACAAGATACTGCAAAACCTCAACAACAAAAAGACAAATAACCCAATTAAAAAATGGGCAAAGGATATGAACAGGTACATCACCAAAGAAGACATTCACATGGCTAACACATACGTGAGGAAACACTAACGATCAGTAGCCATTAGAGGAATGCAAATCAAAACTACAACAATATACCATCTCTCTCCAACGAGGCTGGCATTAATCCCAAAAACACAAAATAATAAACGTTGAAGAGGCTGTGGATAGGCTGGAACACTTATACACTGCTGGTGGGAATGTAAAATGGTAAAACCACTTTGGAAATAGATTTGGCACTCCTTTAAAAAGCTGGAAATAGAACTACCATATGATCCAACAATCCCACTCCTTGAAATATATCCTAGAAAAATAAGAGCCTTCTTATGAATAAATATATGCACACCCATGTTCATTGCAGCACTGTTTACAATGGCAAAAAGATGGAAACAACCAAGGTGCCCACTGATGGATGAATGGATAAACAAATTATGGTATATTGACATGACGGAATATTATACAATGATAAGGAACAAGGATGAATCCGTGAAACATCTCATAACATGGAGGAATCTGGAAAGCATTACACAGAATGAAATTAGTCAGTTGCAAAAGGACAAATATTGTATGACACCAGTATTATAACAACTCAAGAAAAGATTTAAACACAGAAGAAAACATTCTTTGGTGGGGAGGGAGGGAGAGGGGTATTCATTCACTAATTAGATAGTAAAAAAAGTAGGCAAGAATTATTTTAGGTGAAGGGAAGGACAACACACAATACAGGGGAAGTCAGCACAACTGGACAAATCCAAGAAGTTTCCTGAATACAGCCAAACATTTTGAGGGACAGAGTAGCAGGCGTGGGGGTCTGAGGACATGGTTTCAGGGAACATCTAGGTCAGTTGGCATAACAAAGTATATCAAGAAAATGTTCTGCGTCCCACTTTGGTGAGTGGTGTCTGGGTCTTAAAGGCTGGCAAGCAGCCAACTAAGATGTGTCAATTATTCTCAACCTACTTGGAACAAAGGAGAATGAAGAACACCAAAGACAAGGAAAATATGAGCCTAAGAGAAAGAAAGGTCCACATAAACCAAAGGCTCTAACAGTCTGAGACGGGAAGAACTAGATGTGGCCTGGCTACCACCAGTGACTTCCCTGACAGGGAACACAACAGAGAATCCCTGATGGTGTATGAGAAAAGCAGGATGCAGACCTGAAATTCTAGTAAAAAGACCAGATTTAGTGGTCTGTCTGGGACTGAGGCCATGGTCTCTGGGCTCTCTGTTAGGTCAAAACTACAACCATCCCTGAAGCCAACTCTTTAGACAAAGATTAGACAGGACTATAAGACATAAAATAATACTGGTGAGGGGTAAGCTTCTTAGCTCAAGTAGATACATGAGACTGTGTGGGCAGGTCCTGTCTGGAGGTGAAATGAGAAGCCAGAGGGGGGCAGGAGGGTGCTGAATGGACACGGGAAATACAGGGTGGAGAGGAGTGTCCTGTCACGTGATAGGGAGAGCAACTAGGGTCATATAACAATGTGTGTATAAGTTTTGTATGAGAGACTGACTTGAATCATAAACTCTCACTAAAATCACAATAAAAAAATAAAAAAGATACAGAACATCTAAAGGCTACAGTCAACCAACTTGACCTCATAGACATATATAGAACACTCCACCCAACAGCCGCAGAGTATACATCCTTTTCCAATGCACATGGAACATTCTCTGAAATAGACTACATTTTAGGTCACAAAGCAACCCACCATAAAATCAAAAACATTGAAATAATACAAAGCATTCTCTCTGATCACAATGCCATAAAGGTCAAATCAATAACAGGTAGACCAGGGGAAAAAAAAAAATGGAAACTGAATAACGTGTTGCTCAAAACCACTGGTAATAGAAGAAATCAAATAAAAAAAAATTCTGTATAATCAAATGAGAATGAAAACACATCAAACCAAAACCTTTGGGACACAGCTAAGGCAGTACTCAGAGATCAATTTAGAGCAATAAACACACACATCCAGAAAGGGGATCATACTAAAAACAAAATGCTAATAGTACAACTCAAACAAATACAAGGATAACAGCAAAAGAAGCCCACAGGCAGAAGAAAGGAAAAAGATTACAGCAAAAACAAATGAGAGAAAAGCAAAACAGTAGAAGGAATCAACAAGATCAAAAGTTGGTTCTTTGAAAAGATCAACAAAATTGACAAACCAGTGGCTAAACTGACGAAAGGAAAACAGGAAAGGAAGCAAATAACCCACATAAGAAATGAGATGGGGGACATTACAAAAGACCCAACTCAAAAAGAATCAGAACAGAACACGATGAAAATATTGTACCACAACAAATTTTAAAACCTAAAGGAAATGGACACATTTCTAGAAACACACTATTTACCTAAACTAACACAAACTGAGATAAGAAATTTGAACAGACCCATAGCAAGAGAAGTGATTGAAGAGAAAAAAAAAAAAAAGAAAGAAAGAAATCTCAACAAATAAAAGCCCTGGCTCAGGGAGAATTCTCCCAAACATTCAGAGACGAGCTCACAGAGTACTATTCAAAGTATTTCAGAGCATAGAAAAGGAAGGAACACTCCAGAATTCATTCTATGAAGTCAGCATAACCCTGATACCAAAGCCAGGCAAAGATACCTCAAAAAATCAAAATTACAGACCAATATCTCTCATGAATCTAGATGGAAAAATTTTCAACAAAATTCTATTCCATAGAATTCAGCATTATGTGCAAAAATGACCATGACCAAGTGGAATTCATATCAAGAATGCAAGGATGGTTCAACATTAGAAAATCAAGTAATGTAATCCACCACATAAATAAAATAAAAGACTCACATGATCATCTCAGTTGACACTGAAAAGGGATTTGCTGAAGTCCAACATCCACTCCTGATAAAAATGCTCTATAAAATAGGAAAAGAAGGAGATTCCTCAACATAATAAGGGGCATTTATGCAAAACCAACAGACAACATCATTCTCAACTGAGACAGGCTGAAAACATTCCCCCTAAGAACAGGAAAAAGACAAGGATGCCCTTTATCACCACTCCTATTTAACACTGTGCTTGAAGTCCTAGCTAGAGCAATAATTCAAGAAAAAGAAATGAAGAACATCCAAATTGGAAGGGAAGAGGTAAAACTATCACTACTCACAGATGATATGATCCTATACATTGAGAACTTCAAAGATTCCACAAGAAAACTATTGAAACTAATAGAAAGGTTTAGCAGAGGAGCAAGATACAAGATCAACACACAAAAATCACGTGGATTCTTATATACTTTGAAAAGGAAATCAGGAAAACAATATCATTCATAATAGCACCTAAACAGATAAAAAAAAAAAAAAAATTAGGAATAAATCTAACCATGGATGAAAAAGACCTATACAAAGAAATCTACAAAGAACTATTGAAAGAAACCAAAAGAGACCTACATAAATGGAAAAACATACCATGCTCATGGATAGTTAGACTCAACACAGTGAAAACGTCAACTCTACCCATAGGGATCTACAGATATAATGCCATCCCAATCCAAATGCCAGCAGAATTATTTAATGAGATGGTAAAAAACTAATCAACTTTATATGGAAAGGAAAGAGGTCCCACATAAGCAAAACATTATTGAAGAAAAAGAACAAAGTAGGAGGTCTCACACTACCTTATCTCAGAATCTACTATACAGCCACAGTAGTTGAACAGCTTGGTACTAGTACAACAGCTCCCCATATACCAATGGAACAGAATTGAGAACCTAGATGTAAATCTATTGACCTATGGTCAGCTGATCTTTGACAAAGGCCCCAAATCCATGAAATAGGGAAAAGACAGTACTTTTAACAAATGATCCTTGCAAAACTGGATGTCTATCAGTAAAATAAATAAATAAATAAATAAAATAGGACCCACATTTCACACCATTCGTAAAAACTAACTGAAAGTGGAGCAAAGATCTAAATATAAAATATAAAACATTAAAGATATGAAAGAAAAAATAAGGACAATACTAGGGGTCCTAATGCATCCTGTAAATAAAATACAAACCATAACTAACAATGCACAAATACCAGAAGATAAACTAGATAACTTGGAGCTCCTAAAAATGAAATGCTTAGGCTCATCAGAAGACTTCACCAAAAGAATTAAAAGAGCCTACAGACAGGGAAACATTTTTGGCTACGACATAGTTAATAACGGTCTAATCTAAAATCTATAGGATACCTCAACACTTCAACAACAAAAAGACAAATAATCTAATTAAAAAATGGTCAAAGGATATGAACAGACACTTCATCGAAGAAGGCATTCAGGTGGCTAACAGACACATGAGGAAATGGTCAAGGTCGTCAGCCATGAAAACAAAAATCCCATTGCTGTTGAGTTGAATTTGACTCGTTAGAGAAATGCAAATCAAAACCTCAATGAGTTACCATCTAGCCAGACATTACTGGCACTAATCACTAGTGCATAGTAGACAAGTGTTAACTTTGGTGAAGGGAAAGACAGCACACAAGGTAGGAGAAGTCAACAAAACCTGAACAAGGCAAAGTCACAGAAGCTTCCTAGACAAATCCAAATACCAGTTACCAGGGCTGTGATCTGGGGACCATGGTCTCAGGAAACATCTAGACCAATTGTCATAGCATAGATATTGAAGAAAATGTTCTACATCTTACTTTGGTGAATAGTGTCCGGGGTTTTTAAAAACTTGCGAGCGGCCATCTAAGATACATCTATTGGTCCCATCTAATCCAGAGCAAAGTAGAATGAAAAAAATCAAAGGCACAGGGAAAAAAAACTAGTCCAAGGTTCTAATGGACCACGTGAACCACAGCCTCCACCAGCCTGAGCCCAGAAAAATTAGATGGTGTCTGTCTACTATCACTGACTGTTCTGATAGAGATCACAATAAAGGGTCCTGGACAGAGCAGGAGAAATATGTAGAACAAAATTCAAATTCACAAAAAAAGACCGGACTTACTGGTCTGACAGAGACTGGAGAAACTCCTGAGACTATGATCTTTGGACACCCTCCTAACTCAGAACTGAAGCCACTCTCGAAGTCCACCTTTCAGCCAAATATTAAACAGGCCTATAAAACAATAACACATGTAAGGAACGTGCTTCTTAGTTTAGTCAAGTATATGAGACCAAATGGGAAACACCTGCCCAAAACCAAAGACAAGAAGGCAGGAAGTGACTGGAAAAGTGGATGAATGACACAGAAAACCCAGGGTGAAAAGGGAAAGGAGAGTGTTGACACATTTCGAGGCTTGCAACCAATGTCACAAAATGTGAATAAAATTTTAACTGAGAAACTAATTTGCACTGAAAATTTTCACCTAAAGCATAATAATAATAAAAAAATTTAAAAACACCCAGGAAAATTGGCTTCTAAAAATATCATTAAGTACATTATATTAGTTACCTTGTGTGTAAATTTCCATGGGAGAAAATTCTTCTAGCATTTAGTGGTGGAAAGACTTTTGTGCTCTTGATGGATTAATGTATTACTTTGTTGCTGAAATGAGAAGTATACCAATGATATGATTTTCTTCTTCTACTGTAGTTGAAAAGAAAGTGGAAGTCAAATTTGTAGTACATTGTGATGACCCTGTCAAGTCCTAGAAATACGGTATTTTTTCTTTATTTACTTCTCTCATGAATATGTGTGTATGTTCATATTTAAGACCTTGTTGTGTAACATTTCCAAATAAAACAATAAAACATTTTAAAAAGTTACTTATAACTATTTTTATGAAAAAGTCAAATGCTTTATTACTGAAAGTGTCATGCTTTGGTGATATGAATTCCTTATCTAAGGCGTTTTGTCCTTCAGCTACTTCCACAATCACTTCTGAATAGCAGAGGTATTTCAGTTTTCTAACCACCATTGAGTTGACTTCAACTCATGGTGACCTGTGTGTGTCAGAGTAGAGCTAGGCTCCATAGGGTTTTCAATGGCCGATTTTTTTTGGAAGTAGATTGCCAGGCCTTTCTTCCAAAGTACCTCAGAGTAGACTAGAACTTCTAACCTTTCTGTTAGCAGCCAAGCACCTTAACTGCTTGTACCGGCCAGGGACAGTAAAGGTATTAATAAATCAAGGTATTACATGTAAGGAATTTCATCCAGAAACAACATGACTAAAAAGTGCTTTCTTGTGAGGCTTGAAACAGATATCATAGAAATCCGAGATGAAGCATGAGGAGTTGCAGGCTTGGGGTCTGACCCTTGGTCAGGAACTTGAGGAAGAGGAACATTTAAGGCAAAGTAGTTCATCAGACACAGGCTTTATAATAAACCCTTAATGGAGGGCAGAGGAGTTGGGAAATGAGGAAAGTAAACTGTAATTCTAGAGCCTCTCTGGGTAACACATATCCCTTGGAGAAAGCTCAGAAAAGTGTGCAGCAGTCTTTATTTTAAATAGACAGGAATTTAGGCTGGGAGATGTAAGCTTAATACTAATTGACTCTTGAGAAGTGCTGTGTAGGATAAAGTTGACTTACAGCTTGACAGGAAAAGCTCTAACTTTACCTCTGAGGACACCTGGATGTCTTGTTTTGACACGTGGCATGGTAAGGGCAGTGGGATTTATGAAGTGCTGTTTTAAGTCAAAATTTCCCCCTGGTAGCCTCCAGGGGTTGTTGGTTTACTGGTGGTTTTCATCCAGCCTGACCAATTAGCCAGTCTGGCTGGACTACATGAACAGGGGATACAACCCTAATGGGAACTTCTGCCATGAACTTTACTGAAGCCAAGATTCTTCACACAGATCTTGATGGCTCAGTTGGAGACAAGGCATGGGCTGTGTGTAAATTACAATCCTGGGGAGTCCCTCAGAGGCTGTCTTAGCTACTTAGTGCTGCTATAACAGAAATACTCCAAGTAGATGCCTTTAAAAAACAGAAATTTATTTTCTCACAGTTTTGGAGGCTGGAAGTCTAAATTCATGGTGCCAGCACTAGGGGAAGGCTTTCTATCTCTGTTGGCTTGGAAGAAGGTCATTGTTTCTTTGAGCTTCTACTCCTGGGTGATCTTCATGTGGCTTGGCATCTCTCTTTCCCCATCTCTGCTTCTCTCGCTTGCTTGTTTAATCTCTCTATATCTCAAAAGAGATTGATTTAAGACACACCTTACAATAGCCCTGTCTCGTTAACATAACAAAGACCACCATTCCCGAACGGGATTATAACTACAGGCATAGACGGTAAGATATACCACACAAAATTTTGTGGGACACAGTTCAATCCGTAACATTCCATCCATAAATAGCCCCCAAAATTCATGTCCTTGCCACATGCAAAACACGTTCAGCACATCATATCATTCCAAGTCTTAAATCTACTTCTTGTTCAAAACCTCATCTTCTGAATCACCTAAATAAAATGTGGGTGAGGCTTTAGGCATATTTCATCCTGGGGCAAAATTCCTCTTCATCCGTGAACCTGTAAAATCTAGGCTAGAGGTTATCTGTTTTCAAATTTCACTGGTAGAACAGGCACAAGGTAGACATTTTCATTATAAATAGGAGAAATTGGAGGAAAAGAAGGGCTAGCAGACACCAAGCAAGTCCAAAACCCAGCAGAACAATTTACATTAGCTCTCCAGGCTTGAAAATAATCGTCTATTCTCTAAGACCATCTAGACAATGGCCCTGCCCTCCGGATTCTGCGTGTTGGCCACATCCTTTGTATTCTGAGTGGAGGCCTGGCAGACCTGGGCTTCAGCTTTGCCTTCTAGGCCCACTGGGACTTCAATTCTGCTCTCCTGGCTTTAGCGGGCCCCATTCTCCTAGTTCATCTGAATGGTAACCCCACTCCCTCAGTCCCGGCAAGCGCCATTCTTCTGCCACTTGAGCACAGCATGCCCACCCTCTGAGCTTTGGATGGTGGCCACACTCCCTGGCACACCTTAATGGTAGCACCACATTCCAGAACTGAGTTGGTAAAGATCGGACTCTTTGAAACCTGGGAGGCTGTGACCTGAACCTTTTGAGTTCCAGGAAACTGTAGCCCCACCCTTTAAAACTGAGAAGGCCCGTTACTCTTTCCAACAGTTCTGCTGATCTTCGAGCTGCTCCAGGGATGGTCCTTTTGTCTTCTAGCAGGACAAAAGATGTAGCTCTTTTGGCCCGTTTGATGCCTGTAGAATTCTAAGAGGCAGTGTTCTTTCTTTTCGTTCTTTCTCTGTCAACTTCAGTCTAAACTGATGAGTTTTCTGCTGTGGTGGTTGGTTAGATCCATTAGTCTCAGGCTTAAGCTCTTTAACAAAAGGTTGTGTAGCCACAAACATCGTGAATATTCTAGGCCATGTGTCCTTAATTTGTACAACAGAATTTTCCAAATCTTTAAGTTCTGTTTTTATTTGCACAGTTCATTTTTAAGTCCATCTCATTCCTCTCACATTTTACTACAAGCGGCAAGAAGAAACCACGCGGCCCATTTAAGATCTTGCTTAGAAACCCCATCAGCTGGGTATCCAAGTTCATGGCTTACAAATTCCATCTTCCACCAAACATTTGAACGTAATACAGGTAAGATCTTTGCCACTGCATAAAAATCACCAGCCTTCTTCCATTGTCTAAACACATGTTCACCATTTCCTTTTAAAGCCTCACCAGAAGCACATTTAACGTCCACATTTCTAGGTTTCTGGCACCGTATGTATTCTGTAAGACCATAGAGACTTCATAGCTCTCATTACTTCCTTCAGAGCCCTCACGAGGATTTCCTTTGACATCCATAACACTACCAACAGTCTCTTCAAGGCAATCTAGGCTTTTACTATTTATTGTTGTTGTTAGGTGCCATTGAGTCAGTTCTGACTCATAGCGACCCTATGCAGACAGAATGAAACACTGCCCAGTCCTGCCCCATCCTCACAATTGTTGCTATGCTTGAGCCCATCGTTGCAGCTACAGTGTCAATCCATCTCATTGAAGGTCTTTCTCTTTTTCTCTGACCCTCTACTTTACCAAACATGATGTCCTCCAGGGACTGATCCCTCCTTTTATCATGTCCAAAGTATGTGAGACATAGTCTTGCCATCCTTGCTTCCAAGAAGAATTCTGGCTGTACTTCTTCCAAGACAGATTTGTTTGTTCTTTCGGCAGCCCATGGTATATTCAATATTCTTCGCCAGCCCCAAAATTCAAAGGCATCAATTCTTTTTTGGTCTTCGTTATTCATTGTCCAGCTTTCACATGCATACGAGGCAATCGAAAACACCATGGCTTGGGCCAGGTGCACCTTAGTCCTCAAGGTGACATCTTTGCTTTTCAACACTTTAAAAAGATCTTTTGCAGCCGATTTGCCTGATGCAATGCATCCTTTGATTTCATGACTACTGGTTCCATAGGTCACTATGAGTCAGAACTGATTCGACGGCAACAGGTTTTGGTTTTTGGCTTCTATGGATGTTGATTGTGGATCCAAGTAAAACAAAATCCTTGACAACCTCAATCTCTTCTCCTTTTAAAAATGATGTTGCTTATTGGTCCAGTTGTGAGGATTTTTGTTTTCTTTATGTTGAGGTGTAATCCATACTGGAGGCTAAGGTCTTTGATCTTCATCACTAAGTGCTTCAAGTTCTCTTCACTTTCAACAAACAAGGTTGTGTCACCTGCATAACGCAGGTTGTTGATGAGTCTTCCTCCAATTCTGATGCCCCGTTCTCCTTCACATAGTCCAGCTTCTCAGACTATTTGTTCAGCATACACATTGAATAGGTACAATGAAAGGATACAACCCTTATGCACACCTTTCCTGACTTCAAACCACACAGTATCCCCTTGTTCTTTTTCCAACGACTACCTCTTGATCCATGTACAGATTTCTCATGAGCACAATTAAATGTTCTGGAACTACCATTCTTCTCAATATTATCCATAATTTGTTATAAGCCACAGGTTAATGCCTTACATAGTCAATAAAACACAGGTAAACCTCCTTCTGGTATTCTCTGCTTTCAGCCAGGATCCATCTGACATCAGCAATGATATCTCTGGTTCCATGTCCTCTTCTAAATCTGGCTTGAATTTTTGGCAGTTCCCTGTCGATATACTGCTGCAGCCACTTTTGAATGATCTTCAGCAAAAATTTTGCTTACATGTGGTATTAATGATATTGTTCAATAATTTTCACATTCAATTGAATCACCTTTTACTACTAGGCATCTTAAAACTCTTCCACCCTCTACCCATTACCCAATTCCAAAACCATATTGACATTTTAGGTATTTGTTAGAGTAGCACCCCCACTGCTTGGGACCAAATTCTGTCTTAGTTACCTAGTGCTGCTATAACAGGAATATCACAAATGGGTGGCTATAACAAGCCGAAATTTATTTTCTCACAGTTTAAAAAAAAAAAAAAAAATTTTTTTTTTTCTTTGGAGACTAGAAGTCTGAATTCAGGGTGCTGGCTCTAGGGGAAGGCTTTCTCTCTCTGTGAGCTTTGAAGAAGTTCCTTTTCTCTTTGATCTTCTGCTCCCAGGCAATCTTCATGCATCTTGGCATCTCTCCTCCCTATCTCTGCTTCTCTAGTTTGCTTGTTTAATCTTTTATGTCTCAAAAGAGATTGATTTAAGACACACTTTACACTAATCCTATCTCATTAACATAACAGAGACAAACCGCTCTCCAATGGGATTATAACCACAGTCAGAGAGGTTAAGATTTACAATACATATTTTTGGGAGACACAGTTCAATCCACAACAGAACCGCATTGCTTGCTTTCATTCCCTCTTGCTGCACTGCGTCTTTTGCATTTAAATAAAAGCCTTCTGTGGATATCCTTGTGGAAACTGCTGAGTCCTTTCAGATATGTGAACTTGTGATAATTGCAGGTTCCAGGGCTGCCTCGGACAGCTCTGTTTCTGTGGATAGGAGGCATTAGAAGCCCAGCTGGAAAAGTTGGGAAAACAGAGGCAGTAAAATGAGATCCAGTTGAACTTTTATGAGTCACAAGAATGCTCATGCATATTTATACAATCATGCCATTGGAACCATTTCCCAAAGAAAGAATACAAGTGAGGGAAGCAACTATATGCATGCAACAGAATGTTCACAGTACAACTTTGTCTTTTTTAGGTGTGGCTGAGGCCAGAGAAAGCCAAGAACGACACTAGGTTATAAATACCCCTGCTTTTCAAAGCGAGGCGCTAGACCACCTAGGCAGGACTTGAAAAGGAGCAGACAAATGGTGACACTTATCTCAATGGTTTCTTTGTGTATTATTGGAAAGTAACAGATGATTTCTTGGGGAAGGGTTGTTGGTGTTAGTTCTAGCCTCCCCTGTAAAGAGGGAGAGTAGGGGATTTTTTTCCTCACCTCAAGCTCAAAAAAACTGTTGGTTTCAAGGAAACTAGAGAGCCTGAAATGTGTGCTTTGTAGTTTCTTAGAGACAGACAGGTGTCTGAAAGAAAAGTCTTCAGGGAGAGGTGGGTTGAAGCAGCCTGTGGCAGCTGACATGGACATAAAAATGGGAAGTAAATGTGTTCCTACCAGCAGTGTCTTCTGGTCTAGAGGTGGAACTAGGGTTACAAGACAAAATACAGAACACCCAGTTAAACATGTATTTCCTATGCAATATTTGGAACATAACAGCTAAAACCAATTGGTTTTGAGTCTAGTCCAACTCATGGCAAACTCATGTGTGTCAGAATAAAACTATGCCCCAGAAGGATTTCAATGGCTGATTTTTCAGAACTAGATCACAAGATCTCTCTTCTGAGGCACCTCTGGGTGAACTCCAACCTTCAGCCTCCAACCTTTCAGTTAGCAGTTGAGTGCTGTCAAAAATAAACTATTGAGGTTACCATTAACAGATTTCTGTGTAGGTGTCATAGACAATATGCAATTGGGCAATACATCATTCAGTGAGTAAATGACTGCTCTGATTAATCGGGATTTTCAAAGTATTTATATAGTGGTCAAGAGCTACAGCTGCTAACCAGAAGGCCAGCAGTTCGAATTCACCAGGTATTCCCTGGAAAATCCTATGGGGCAGTTCTATTCTGTCCTATAGGGTTGCTATGAGTTGGAATAGATTTGACAGCAATGAGTTTATATATAACGTTATTGGAAATTTTTGAACAAAATTTCTGATACATTGACATTTACATAACTTTACTAAACAATTACAAACAATGACAAGACCCCTGATGTTTTGGAAGCAGAATATGTTGATCAATCTTGAAAACCGAACATGCTCATTAGTTTTGAAAACAGGGTACGTTCATTAGTTTTTAAAACAGGATGTGTTTATTAATTTCAATTGTTTTCTGAAAGAATACGCTTTAAGCAAAAGTTGATGAATAATGAAACCAGCTTTTCTGGTTTCAGTGAGCCTGGACACTTAGGAACAATTATGTGAAACAAAAAGTCTGCTTCTAAAGGTTAGTTCAAAGCATAGCTAAAAGATTATTTATTTGTTATAGCACATGGTTTTTTAACAGGCTTTGACCAGAGAAGACCTTTAGTGTTGTGGGTAAGAGAATTTTTTATGTTTTCATAATGCAAAACTCGTTATTTTTTTTTTTACAGTGTGTTAATGTGGTGCAGTGGTTAAGAGCTCAGCTGCTAACCAAAACGTCGGCTGTTTGAATCCACCAGCCACTCCTTAAACACTCTATGGGGCAGTTCTTCTCTGTCCTATAGGGTCACTATGAGCAAAATCAACTTGACAGCAACAGGTTTTTTTTTTTAGGGATTCTACTTAACCCCAAAAAAACCCATTGCCGTGGAGCTGATTCTGACTCATAGCGACCCTACAGGACGAAGTAGAACTGCTCCATAGAGTTTCCAAGGAGCGCCTGGTGAATTCAAACTACCGACCTTTTGGTTAGCAGCTGTAGCTCTTAACCACTAAGCCACCAGGGTTTCTGGGATTCCATTTAGGACATATTTATACTAAAACATTATTTGTTGTTTTCCAGAAATTCAAATTTACCATGTTTCCTATATCTTTATTTGCTGAATATCACAAATGATAGGGACCCACTGAAGAAAATTTTTGATGTGGTCAATTCAAGAGGGTCTTCCCAAAAGGGTTTCCTGCCGGGGGCCAGGCAACCTCAGTGGTACAGACTGAAACAGAATGGCAGCTGCAGTCAGTGAAGATGTGGTCCTCACAGCCTACCGAACGATAGACATAGTCTGAGAACAAAAACTATGGCTACTGGGTCCCATTAGATCATCTCCAAGGATGCCTCAAAACAGCCTATGTGTATACAACTTTAAACCTCCTCCATGGTCAGAAAAAAACAATGGCACATGACAACTGAACCTGTGCAGTAAGACCTTGGCTGGCCCTTCTTTCTCCCTCCCTCTTCTACCAAGGTGGCTCCAGAAGCAGTCTGGTGGTGAGGAAGGAGGGTTAGAGCACTGGCTGAGAAGAGAGAGAAGTCAACGAGGTCCCCTACCCTCCGCAAGCTTCCAGGTTGAACTAGATTCAAGTGAGGGAAGGTAGTACCAAGGGACGTTTGTCCAAGTAGGGAAAGAAACCTCCATAAGAAGATTGTAGGAAAAAAAAAATGCTGCTTTGTGATCACATCGTATAATAAACCGTGTACACGCAATGATGTTCATATGGTAGAGAAAACATGCTTAACGAATGTGGAAGTGCCAGGTGAATTATGGTGCAGGAGCTTCATAGAATATTGTAAAGTCATTAGAAGTTGTTGTAGAGAAAAACTTGAACACTGTTTCAAGTTAAAACAGAGAGGTTTATTAAGGGTTTAAAACCATTGCAACCGAGGTACAACATGGTCCATTGAAAATGGAACCAGGTAGTGCTGGGGCAGTTACATTATACAAGTATTCTTATAGGGTAAAAGAGGAACCAAACCATAGACAGGGCAATTACAAGAAAATCAATTAATATTGTAATGATCACACTCTAATTGGTTACTGATTATTAATACTATAGTTAGTGATTACAGGTAGTTTCACAGGGTGCTTAGATCATGGTCACAAGATGCTTACATACATTTTCTTTGTCTATCTTGCAAAAATATCTTGTTGGCGACAGCACACAGACAGCACTCTTCCTGAGTACATTTATTTTAAGGGGTACAGATGGCCTCTTGGTTAAGACTCTTTAGGGCATATGGTTCAACATCTTGGTTTTGACCACCAAGGAAAAACATGTTTTTCTTGAAAACATAGCTGTTAGTCTAGAATCCAGGTTAAAATTAGATAGCAAGGTCAGCATATTATGCCTCTGTCTCACTGACTGCAAGGAAAGCTGTCTTTTCCTGAGACAAAGTTCATGCATTTATTCATTCACTAGGTCATTATTTAGCTCCAACTCTTGAGCTCCCAGGCACTGTGCTGTTGCTAGGGATAGAGTGATAAACATAAATACAGATGGTTATGATGCAAACACAAATAATGGCTGTAAAGTTTATATGTTGTTGTTGTTAGGTGCCATCAAGTCGGTTCTGACTCATAATGACCCTATACACAACAGAAGGAAACACTGCCCGGTCCTGCGCCATCCTCACAATCGTTGTTATGCTTAAGCTCATTGTTGCAGCCACTGTGTTAATCCACCTCGTTGAGGGTCTTCCTCTTTTTCGCTGACCCTGTACTCTGCCAAGCATGATGTCCTTCTCCAGGGACTGATCTCTCCTGACTATATGTCCAAAGTATGTAAGACGCAGTCTCGCCTTCCTTGCTTCTAAGGAACATTCTGTTTGTACTTCTTCTAAGACAGATTTGTTCTTTCTTTTGGCAGTCCATGGTATATTCAGTATTCTTCGCCAACACCACAGTTCAAAGGCGTCCATTCTTCTTTGGTCTTCCTTATTCATTGTCCAGCTTTCACATGAAAAAGTTTATATAGAAACAGAAAATGGGTAGGATACAAGGTTAATGGAACATTGAGGAACACAGAGGTGATGCTCTGCTTTGGCATAACTCTTTCAAATAATATACTACTGTGTATAAGAACAGAAATCCTGGTGGTATAGTGGTTAAGAGCTATGGCTGCTAACCAAAAGGTCAGCAGTTAAAATCCACCAGGCACTCCTTGGAAACCTTACGGGGCAGTTCTACTCTGTCGTATAGGGTCTCTATGAGTTGGAATTGACTGAACAGCAGTGGGTTTAGTTTTCATTTTTTGGTATGTATAAGAACAAGTCCTATAAAATGAAATAAAAATTCTTATTTTCTCTTTATTTCTGTTGATTTCGTCTGTTCTTTCCATAGCATGTGTGTGGCATGTGTGTGTGCCCATATGTATGTACACATATTAAGCATTATTATGATTTTTATAAGAGAGAAATCAATGTGAATTGCAATCAGAAACCTTCTTCTGCAAGAAGTGGGTCTTGAAGCAAACTTTGAAGGACCTGAATAATTTTGATGGGTAAAAAGTCACAAGCTGTTTTCATCAAATGACATGGACTATTTCTGTGTCCCCACAAAGTAAAATGAGCACATTTCCCCAGGATACTGGTCTGAATATAAAGAGTTTTTCAAGTTCTGGCTTTGGAATTCCTGTATTGGAGGGAAAAGTACTACACTTACATCAAGAATTTAATGGCCTCTGGCTGTGTTTCCACGGTCCAATTGCATTTTTTCCAAAGATATAAAACTGGGGGAAAATAAACAAGTATCCAAGGTGGTTCCCTGTAATACCGCAGGAGTTCAGGGGCTGGAGGCATTGAGCAGAAGACAAAATGGGAAATTAGGGAAAACACAGGTTACCACCAGCCATGGAGGACAGTCATTAGAAAGTAATTGTAAGATGTGGCAATGTGTAGTCTTCAAGACTGGAGGAAACTCAAGGATGCCACCCAATTAACCAGGGGTAAGAATCTCATCAGCAGGCTCTAGCTAACTTTCCACTGACTCCAGGTAATTCTCCAGAATTTTATCTTCTCTCAACACACTGCATTAATACTAAACGGAGTTTTGTAATTCCAGCTATTTCTCGGGGGTTGGGGTGGGGTGGGGTGGGGAGGGGGAAGACAAAGAAAGAGAAAGGCACCAAGGAAAAGCCTCAAAATACTTTTGTTACCATAAAGAGTTCATGCACATTCTTTTCTTTGTTGTTCTGAAACACGTGGGCCTATGTTACACACAAACTAGCCTTAAGGATTAACTTGGTATTAGGTTTTTTTTTGTTTTGTTTACTTGTTTTGTTGTTTTTTAATAACCTAAAAAGACTTTTTTTTTTTAATATGGTAGCAAATATTAGAACATTTCTTTTCTCCCTGAGGACTATAGGCTTATACACATGAGTTTATTATCCTTACTCAACCACATTACATAATGAGAGTAAGGTATGTCCTTTAAAAGAATAATAGGATAAGCATGTCTGTGAAGTTAGGCCTGAATTCAAAACAGTCTGTGTCATTCTGTGTAATTTTAACAAAATCATTTAGCCGATCTGAACCTCATCTCTGTTGTTTTCAATTGCCATTGAGTTGACTCCAACTCATGGAGACCTTATATCTAAAAGAAGGGCACATCGCCCACTCCTGCATCATCTTCCAGATTCGTGGTATGTTTGAGCTTGTTGTTGTGGCTTTTGTGTCAACCCATCTCACTGAGGGTTTCTTTCATTTTGCTAACCCTCTACATTAGCAAACATGGTGTCCTTTTCTAGCAATTGGGTTTCCGTGATGTTGTGCCCAGAGCAAATAAAATGAAATCTTGCCATCCTTACTTCTATGGAGCATTTTTGGCTGTACTTCCTCCAAGACAGATTTGTTTCTTCTTCTGGCAGTCCATGATATATTCAATATTCTTCATCAATATCACAATTCAAATGTGTCAACTCTTCTTTGATCTTCTCTTTTCATTGTCCAGTTTTCATATGCACCTTACTTACCTTTAATCATTTATTTATTTATTCATTTGCCATCATTGTTACAAAGTATGGCAAGAAAAGATGCTGGGGTCACTAGTACACATTCATAAATAATAATTTTTATGCAATGCTTTCTTCTTTCGTGCCACACAACAACTCACTGTGGAATTTAGCAATAATTTAATGTCCAAACATATATAATACAGATACATGTGTGTGTATTGTTACTTGAAATCAGTCTTGCACTTTTGCATCCAAACTTCCTATCTTCCCTTTTCTCTCCCTCCCTCCTTCCTTCTTCTGCTAAACTCTATATGACTTTGTGTTTTAAAAGTGGATTTTAAAAACTGGCCTCTTGAAGTGAATCAAATAAGTCCTATTTCTTCACGTAAACGTGGTGGGGGAGCAACTTGATTACTTAAGCCTCTGTTATTGTTGTAAATGTTCCAACAACAAAGACAACAGAACCCACTGCCTTCCAGTCAAATCTGATGCCCTGTGACCCTATAGAACAGAACTGCCCTATAGGGTTTTCAAAGCTATAAACTTGACAGAAGTAAACTGCCACATCCTTCTCCCATGAAGTGGCTGGTTAGTTGAAAATGCTGACCTTTCAGTAAGCAGTAAAGTGCTTAATCACTGGGCCACCAGGGCTCCTATGCAACAAAAGTGCAGCTAATATGATACAACTTATTTGAAACTTGTAGTTAATATTTGGACTTGCAAATTCTGGAATAAAACATACCATCTGTAAATACTATTTGGAAACCCAGAAAGAACAACAGCATGAGAAACTTATTAAAGCATTTGAAACAAAGTGGGTAGTTACTGGATACTTAAAGCAAAGTAGGTGGATATCATAAATTCACCTGAAGATTGACAGAGGTTGAAAATGTGAAAGTACTGGAAATCTCATTTATTGCATAATAAAGGAGTTAGTGAAATAATTTACAAAACATTTTGTTTACCTCCTGTTAATGGTGAAAGTAATAAAGGTCAAAACTTGCAAAATGATTGATTTTGTGCCTTTTTCAAATAACACAGCTGGTTGTGGAGTTACAGATGTCACCAAAAATGAAAAACAAAAATTGCTATCTCAGGACATATGCACACCCTTGTTCGCTGAGCATTGTCCACAGCAGCAAAAAGATGGAAACAACCTAGATGCCCATCAACAGATGAATGCATAAACAAACTATAGTACATATACACAATGGAGTACTACACAACGGTAAAGAACAATGACAAATCTGTGAAGCATCTCACAGCATGGGTGAATCTGGAAGGCACTGTAAATATTGTATGAGACCACTACTATAAAAACTCATGAAAAGGTTTACACACAAAAAGAAACAATCTTTGATGGTTATGAGGAAGCGAAGGGGTGGGAATGAAAAAACACTAAATAGACAATGGATACGTGGTAACTTTGGTGAAGGGTAAGACCGTACACAATACTGGGGAAGCCAGGATAAATTGTACCAGGCAAGGTCATGTAGCCTCCATGGACTCATCCAAACTCCCTGAGGGACTGAATTACTAGGCTGAGGTCTGTGGAGACCCATGGTCTCAGGGAACATCTGGCTCGATTGGCATAAAATAGTTTATAAAGAAAATGTTCTACATTCTACTTTGGTGAGTAGTGTTTGGGGTCTTAAAAGCCTGTGGGTGGCCATCTAAGATATTCCTCTGGTCTTACCCCATTGGGAGCAAGGGAGAATGAAGAAAACTAAAGACACAGGGATAAGATTGGTCCAGGGAACAGGTGGGCCACAACTGCCACAGCCTTCATGGGACTGAGTCCAGTATGTTTGTTTGGTGCCACCACTGACTGCTCTGACAAGGATCAAATTGAAGGATCCTGGACAGAAATGGAGAAAAATGTAGAACAAAATTCCAATTCACAAAAAAAGACCAGACGTACTGGCCTGACAGAGACTAAAGAAACCCCAGGCACATTTTTGGCTTAGTAAAGAACTCACTCCTAGGGTTCACCCGTCAGCCAAGGATTGAACTGGCCCATAAAACAAAATGAGACTAAAGGGGCACACAAACCCAGGGGCAAAGGCTAAAAGGCAGGAGGGGACAGGAGAGCTGGTAATAGGGAAGCCAGGGTCAAGAAGGGAGAGTGTTGAAATGTCATGGGGTTGGTAATCAATGACATAAAACAATATGTGTACTAATTGTTTAATGAGAAGCTAGTTTGTTCTGTAAACCTTCATCTAAAGTACAATAAAAAAAATGTTATCCCAAATGTAACAAAGCAATATTGCTCACTAAAAAAGTGACAAATGCAAGGAAAGTCTGAACTTATTTACTCTTTTTTTATCAGATATGAACAAAACAAAAATTTCTGAAGATATTTCGTTACAAGCAAATCATATGATTGAAGTAGAAAAATTTAAACATTATTGACTTTATGACAAAAAAGTTACATAAACTGGAAATGACAAAGAGGGTTACAAAGAGATGGTGCCAAAAGCTATCATTGGCTCAATAAATTTAGTTCTTGCACATATTTAAGCTGTTGCACCTGGACCAAAACTTTGACAGTTGTTGCTGTTCTAGAATGGTCTATTAACAAGAACTACTTAGAGGCACTTCTAAAGTTGTCAGTCTTTTTAAGGGCAGGTCTTGATTGACTTGTGTCACCTTTGTGAAAAGAACAGTAACTTCAAACACCAGTTGGCTTATGCTGAAGATTACCGCTTTCTTCATAGAAACATGGTTATTGTATTGTTACATGCACTGGGCACTGGGTGATTGTACTGTAGTTATGTAAGTTGCAGGTAAACTTCAAGTTTACCTTGGGGAGCAGTCTTTGCAAATCAGCAGTTTCCAGCATGTTTGCTCATTTGAACTACCTAAATTTATCCATATCAGACAACATTCCATGAATAAAATAATTCTAATAATTGCAAAATGGAAACTAGGAAAGTAAACAAATTGATTGTTATAAACTTGATTCTCTTCATTGTCAGCACAAACTGGTCAAAAGCTTACTGAATATATTTTGAACTTTTTGAAGAGCCCATTGAGAGATTTGATACAAATATCCTAACAAACATTTTTTCTGAACAAGTAAAAGCAAAACTGAATATAACCTTTTTTCCTTATAACTTTGCAGACTTCTCCAGAAACTTGATCCTGCAGAATAGATCCTGGCTTCCTGAAACCAAAATATGCTGAGAATCACCTTTTTGTAGAGTTTTGACATTTGGAAGCACATTAATATTTTAGATACACAAAGCAAAACTGCAGTAAAAGTTGTAAGAATAAGAACAAAAACAAAACAAGAAAAATGGAAAAAAAAATAGAAACAAAGATGGAATACAAATAGATACAATTGTTTTTCAACTGAATAATCATCACATCCAATCAGTGAAAGAAAACTAACCCAAGTAACTTTTAAACACAGTATCTACCTCAGAGTATAGAAAGAAAGAAAAAAAAAAAAAAAAAAGAACTGTGAACACATTTCGAACTCTATGGTATAGTTTGTTTTTCATAGTGGTATGGATTAGCAATTATAAATCTACTTTTATATATTGTAGGATTGAGCAAATAATTTATTGAGAGTTGGAAAAGCATGGGACGGGAAAAGACTGGAATGAGTTGTATGGTGTAAGACTGAAATTTATTTTCAGAGTGAGATTGAGTACAAACTCATGGTTTTTGGCTGACAAACATATAGGTATATAGACATATAGGTATATATGTGTGAGTGTATACATTTTTTCCCTTGATCTGTCTGCTACAAAAGCCCAGGAACCTGCCTAGGAAAGGCCTACGGGTCCAGAGCCTGCCTCAGTGCAGCAGTCCAGGGTAAGGATGACTGCATGGGTGTTTGTAAGGACTGGGCATTGAGATCTATGTCTTAGATTCCTAGTAGTGTTTCTATAATTTAAATGCCACATCTGGGTGGCTTTCAAGAACAGAAATTCATTTTCTCACAGTTCAGAAGACTAGAAGTCCAAACTCATGGTGTGGCTCTAGGGAGAAAGCTGTTCTTTATCTATTTTAGCTTCTAGTAGCTGGCAATCCTTGGAGTTCCTGGGCTTGTAGATTCATCTTTCTCTGTGGTCATTGTCAGATAGCATCTACCTTGCCCCCATGTCTGCGTCTATGCTGCTCTTTATATAACTCAGAAGTTATTGGGTTTAGAATCTACCCTACGCCGTGGTATGACTACAACTGATTAATTACATTGGATTAGATTGCATTATGGAAGGTGAATACGTTCGATTAGATTAGATTACATACACAGGTATAAGGTCTAGGATTCCAATACATGTTTTGGCAGTGGGGGGGGGGGAGGACATGATTTAATCCATAACAGGGCCAAAATGTTCAGATGTTCAGAAGAGGTTTCCAGAGCTGTGCTCATCATGGGAAAAATGAAGCTGTCAGTGATGCTGCTCACTCTGTTAGGCTACGTAGACCTGGACAAAGAACAACAGCAGCAGTAGCCAGCATGATATGAAGGCCAGAGCCTTTTCTCTCTTCTCAGGGCTGCATTAGCCTAAGGGTATAACCTCAGAGAAGAAAAGGAAGTTACCAAAATTGGCTGGTTTTGATTTTTTTTCTAACCTAGAGGATCCTTAAGACAGGTTTAATTTAATCTTTAAAAATTGAAATGTGACACCTGGTAAATATACATACACCTAGCACACATGCATTGGTTTCTAGATAACATTTACCACTTAAAGAAATCAAGACTCCTTGGAAAAAGTATTAATCCCTGTGACAGAGACTGGAACATTTCATTGTGTCAGAAAGTAAGGGTGTACTGAAGATATGATGACGGCATGTCAAAATTAAAAAAAAAAAAAATCATAATGACGGAGTTCACCCTGCATTAGGAAAATTTGAACATAACATAAATATTGAGAGTAATGAATTATAGCCCACTGAATAAAATGAAGAGAGAGAGAGAGAAAGACAGAGAAATTGCAGAGAGATTGAGAGAATGTAAATGGCATAAAACATTAACACTTGGTGAATTGAGCTTAAACGAATCATTGCTTTTATAAGGATCAGCACAAAGCTGGTTCCTATGAGGTGGAGATTAAAGATGTCCCAAAAGCCAAATTTTTCCAAACCGTTGTACCACTATATCATCTCTAACATCAACTACTCCCTCTTCCCTCAGTACTCTCCCTCCTGTCTTTGGGTTCCCTCGTTCACTGCAATGTCTCACAGAACTCCCAAATGTATAAAGGAAATGGCTCACGTGGTTGTGGAGGCTGGCATGTCCTAAATTTGTGAGTCAGGCATAGGCTTCTCCTTGGCCTTCAATCTCTGCCCAAAGATATCCGGCTTTCTTGTTCCATGGGCCAGGAAGCCCATTGTGTGTCTCCTGAGGGTCTCTCCTGCCTTGGTGGTGGTGGGCTCTCCTTTCTGCTCTGGAATTGTCTCTCGTTTAAGGCAAAGCTGACCAATCCCCTTGGTGGGCCACAATTATCTTATTTGAACAGCCCCGCCCAATAACCTGGATGGAAGTTATAAGACCATGGGGAGAAAGGTCATACTAAGTAATTCATCACGCTTAGCTGTAAAGGGCATCTGGGAGTTCTTTGTATTATTCTTGAAATATTCTCTTTGCATTTGAAATTAAATCAGAATAAAAACACTACAAAAGTACCTCACAGACCGTAATGCAGAAACGAGAAGGGAGAAAACGCATGCAGAAGCCGTGGAAGTTGTTTCACCAGTAGCTGAGGAATGGAAGTTCAGGACTTCCGATCCTCTCCCACAGGGTTTTATCCACCGTGGTTACTACAATATGATGTCGACAGACATCCAATGATACAGGGCTTCAAAAAGGATGCTTTCTGTTTCTGAACAATAGGTATAGAGCTTAGAGTTTACAGGAGAAAATCAATATTCAAAAATGACTGACAGGTTCCAGTTCCAGATGAGATGTAATGAACATGTTTCACACTTCTCTGTCACTGAATACAACTATAAAACCTGGGAGGTGTGCATGTAGAAATCATGAAAACTCTGAAAAGTATATAGTAGCTGGCAGATAGGAGAAGACCATCAGAATTTGAAGTACCACCAAACTGCAGATGAGTTTACCATTTTTGTCCTCTCTCTGGCTTCCCCAACCTGATCACAATATAGCTGGAAACTCAGTCGTGAGCAATGAGGCACAAAAAGAGCTCCAGGAGAAGACTTGCAGGCTTAGGACTGGAAAAGGGGACTTGACACTCAAAGAGAGTACAGAAAATCAATGAAATCAAAGTTGTTTCTTTGAAATGATCAAAATTGATGTTTGGCAAGACTGACAAAGGAGGGGAAAGAGAAGACAAATGACCAATATCAGTAATAAAAAGAGGAATATTACTACTGACCCAGCAGACATAAAGGAAAATAAAGGAATACTAGGAACACCTCTAAAGGCATAAATTTGATGACTTAAGTGAAATGAACCAATTCCTTAAAAATCACTAACTACCAAAATTCATTCAAGTCACTCAAAATGAAGTAGCCAATCTGAGTAATTTTATATCTATTAAAGAAACATAATTCATAGTTTAAAGCCTTCTGAAAAAAAAGTTACTAGGACCAGAGAGTTTTATTGGTGGATTCTATTAAAGAGTTGAAGAAGAAATGAGACCAATTCTACCCAAAGTCTTCCAGAAAGTGAAAAAGGAAGGAACATATTCCATCCCAAACTAAGAGGCCTTATACCAACTGCCCAGTGCTGTCAAGTCAATATACCAACTGCAGACAAAGAAATTATAAGAAAAAGAAATAAGGCCATATTCTTAAACAAAATATTAACTAATAGTATCTAGCATTAAATAAAAAGAATCATAAACTACCACCAAATGATGATTATCTTGGGAATATAAGGCTGACTCATTAGCCACAAAACAATTGATGACATCCATCATATTAATAATATAAAGAATAAAAACTATATGATCAAATCAAGTGATAAAAAATAATTTAACAAAATGTAAATCCACTCAAATAAAAACACTCAGCAAACTAGGAGCAGAAGGGAACTTTTACAATTTGGTAAAGAGCATCTACTGGAAACTTACAGCTTACATCAGACTTAGGGGGGAAGCACCATATGTGTTCCCTCTAATATTAGGAACAAGCCAAGGATGTCTAATATCAATTTTTCTATTAAATACTGTACTAGAATCCTTAGAGCAAGAAGAAAAAAATAATAATAACACCTGCTGGAAAAATTATGGATAGCATTGTGGAGAATGGAAGTTCCGGAACACTTAATTGTGCTCATGAGGAATTTGTAAGTGGATCAAGAGGCAGAACAAGGGGATACTGCACGATTTAAAGTCAGGAAAGGTGTGCATCAGGCTTGTATCCTTTCACCATACCTATTCAATCAGTATGCCGAGCAAATAATCTGAGAAGCTGGACTATATGAAGAAGAATGGGGCATCAGGATTGGAAGAAGACTAATTAACAAACCTGCATTGTTCAGATGACACAACTTTGCTTGTTGAAAGTGAAGAGAACTTGACACACTTACTGATGAAGCTCAAAGACCACAGCCTTCAGTATAGATTACACTTCAACATAAAGAAAACAAAAATCCTCACAACTGGACCAATAAGCAATATCATGATAAATGCAGAAAAGATTGAAGTTGTCAAGGATTTCATTTTACTTGGATCCACAATCAACAGCCATGGAAGCAGCAGTCAAGAAATCAAAAGATGTGTTGCACTGGGTAAGTCTGCTGCAAAAAACCTCTTTAAAGTGTTGAAAAGCAAAGATGTCACCTTGAGGACTAAGGTGCACCTGACCCAAGCCATAGTGTTTTCAATCGCCTCATATACATATGAAAGCTGGACAATGAATAAGGAAGACTGAAGAAGAATGGAAGCCTTTGAACTGTGGTGTTGGTGAAGAATACTGAATATACCATGGACCGCCAAAAGAACGAACAAATCTGTCCTGGAACAAGTACAGCCAGAATGATCCTTAGAAGCAAGGATGGCGAGGCTACATCTCACATACTTTGGGCTATATCAGGAGGGATCAGTCCCTGGAGAAGGACATAGTGCTTGGTAAAGTAGAGGGTCAGTGAAAAAAGAGGAAGACCCTCAACGAGATGGACTGACACAGCGGCTGCAAAAATGGGCTCAAGAATAGCAACAGTTGTAAGAATGGCGCAGGGCTGGGCAGTGTTTCATTCGGTTGCGCTTAGAGTCACTGTGAGTCACAACTGTCTGACTTAACAGCACCTAACAACAACAACAACAACAACATTGGGGAAAAAAAATCTATCTACATAGAGAATCCCAATGAGTCTACAAAAACCTCCTAGAACTAATAGATGAATTTAGCAAGACCACGGGATACAAGGCTAATGCACAAAAACCAAACATATTTTTATATACTAAAAAAAAAAAAAAATTTTTTTTTTTATACTAGCCAGGTACAAATGGAAACAAAATAAAAGAAAGAATATCATTTTAATAGCTCCAAAGAATAAAATGTTGTGTGCTGTCAAGTCAATTCTAACTCATAGCAACCCTATAGGACAGAGTACCCTGTCCCCACAGGGTCTCCTAGGGTGTAATATTTATGAGAACAGATCGCCAGATCTTTTCATCCAAAGAACTGTCCCATAGGGCTTTCTCGACTGTAATCTCTATGAAAACAAATTATCAGATCTTTTCTCCCACAGAGCCGCTGGTGACTTCAAATTGCCAACCTTTTCATTACCAGCAGAGCACTTTAACTACTGTGCCACCAGGGCTCCTTCAAAAACAAATACTTAGGTATAAATCTAGGAGTCCCTGGGCAGCCCAAATGGTCAAGCACTCTACTCCTGACCAAAAGGTTGGTGGTTCAAATTCACCCAGAGGTGCCTCAGAAGAAAGACATGGCAATCTTCTTCCCAACGGTCACAACCGTTGAAAATCTATGTGCATTTCTACTCTGGAACACATGAGGTCGCCATGAGTGGGAATGGACAGCTACTCAATCTCATTGACTCACAGTAATTAAAAGCATGACCTTTTGAGGGAGAGTGGCAGGGTTTAAGACCCTGCTTTGTCATTCGCCTTGGGCAAATTATTACTGTTTAGGTATCTCATTTCCCTGATCTGTAAAACTTAATAACAGTGGTACCTGCCTTCCAGGATCATTGTGAAAATTGATTTGAGTTAACATATGTAAATTACTTGGAAATGATTGGCATATATTAAGGGAATATTTGCATGATATTACTTTAAACTAAATCCTCTTACCCAGCCTCACCTTATTGAGAAAGTCTTTCATTTTTCTTCACATCATCATGAAAAAGTAATCACTAATTTGCTGCAAATTTCTGTTGAACATTGAGCCAATTTACGGTCTTACTCCCTCTGACATAGGATAAAATTTTCTCTTCATTTTGCCATGCATTTTAATTTACATTTAATATAACTTGGTGTTCTTCTAGGCATTCCATTAATAATTGGGTATCTCCTGGATGTTACTTTTAAAGATTAGAAACCTTTGTGTCTTAAAAGAACAAAATAAAATGTGATACAAAGAATTCATGAAAATGAAACACTTTTGTGTTCCTAAGCTTAAAAGCCTTCCCTATGATATAGTGAGATATTTCATATCTCTCAACATCTGTACAAAAGGCCTGAGAAGCAAATTTATATGAATAATACCGTATGTAAATTTTTCACAAGTGTTTTTATGTTCACTCAGAAACAAAAATAAGACTAATATCTAAGGAGTACTTGTACATATTTAAATTAAGTGTGAATGAAGGCATCTCTAACAATCAAAAGCTTTGAAGACATACTAATCTCAGGACTAATAAATATCACAGCATGATAGATATTCAAACATACAATGGGTGAGAGCAATTCCTCTTTGGGTGTACTGAGCAGGGGTGGAGGGCAAGGCTGTGGGGTGAATTTAATAATAGGCCAGGCAGCTGGACTGGTTGACAATTTCTAAGTCCTGTTTTCTGTGGGAGTTTTAATTCTCAAATGCAAATAAGTGCACTTTACAAAATTCATTAAGAAAATTTATGAATAAGCATTTTACAGAATAAAAAAATACAATTGAAATAGTTACCTACTTTTAAGTCAATTTTTAGAATTTGGCTTTTGGTTTCTAGCTTCCTTAAAGTTTCAACTGCAAGTGTTCCTTTTAAGCATGACAACCAACTTGTGACCTTTTCTCCTCCTTTGCTCTTCCAAGAAAGAACTTTTAATCACAATAGCATCGAGAGCACAATTCTGCTTTGATGCGTATGTAATCATCTCCTTTCCTGTATACATATCTTGAAAGGAATTGTTAATTACTGACAAGCTGAATAGCAGTCTAAATGATTATTTTAAATTGGAGTGGCCCAAAGAGCAAATATAAGGCAGAAGGTGATTAATGAGTCACATGGGGCAAACTTCTTAGTCTTCAAGGTCAAGGTATGCTTTATCTGTGTAGGGGAGCTCCACAAGACAGTTTTGAATCAAACCTGTCTGCTCTCAGAATGATTTTTCAAGTTGGCTGCTCTCTTCTATAGGAGTAATTGGGTCCAAGCTGAGTAAAATTGCAGTCTGACTCTATGTGGTAATAAGCTCCAGCTATTGTTGGTCCTGTCAAGACTGATGTGTGCTATCTTGTAGTGTTTTACCTTCAGCATGTTCCATGCGTGATGAGGGATGGGAAATAGAATCAAGTCTGATAAACTCAAAAACAGAGTCTCTTTAAAACCCTTTTATTACTAGTCTCAATTTTTGAGAGAGGCCAACAGACTTTTCTAAAAAGAAAGACAGGGAAATAGGATAAGCTATGGATTTGTTCATGGAAAATGGAAGGTTGTCTCATTGGGCCAGTAAAGCAGGAGGGAGAGGTAATTGGAAGATAATCAAGCATACCTGTTCACCAGTTAGAGAAGGGACCATGGAGAAGACAGAAATGTAAGGTCAGGACGAGTGGCCCAACTATATACCACAGTTGTGATGGAGATGCACCCTAGTAAATATGTATAATAAGTTGTGCTAAATTGCATGAAATTTTAAACATAATCATTGTTTTTTTTAAAACAATTCAGTAATTATTACCACAAATCAGTAATCTATACATGTCCATTCCAGATCTTCCTTGAGGCTTCGTCCCATACATAAAACCTCAATTACACACATCTCTACCTTAATGTTCCATAAACACCTCAGTGTCAGCATGTTCAAATTGGTACTCAACATCCTTCTCCCTATCTTACTCGTTCTACCTCAAACCTTTCCTCTTCTTTTGCCATTGCTGAAACTATCCAGCCCATTCATTCAAGCTTGAAATCTGGGTCTCATTTCCTAGTTCTTCTTTTTAATATTTTCTCTTCCGTAGACAATAAGCAATTAAGTCTTATCCCCTCATTCTTTATTCCCATTTCTATAGCTTCAGTCACCTGAATTCAGGTTTGCAATATTGCCTTCTTAAACTATTGCAGTTTATCTCCACCTCCTACAAGATAAGATAACTTTATACTTAAGAAAGTGATTGTATTATTCCAATTTTTTGCATTCTTCAATGACTCACCTTACTCAGAAGGACTCAGTCAACATTTTGAAGAATGATATCCAGTGCTCTCTATGACCCTACTCCTGTCTACTTCTACCACCTTTCCTCCTGCTGGGCCCCTATAATGAACGCTTTAGTGCTTGTGTATTGCTGCAAATAATGTGTTCTTAAAAATATGGTGCTCTCTCACTTTGGAGGGTGGCTTCTGGGGTCTTAAACTCTAGCAAGTGGCCATCTAAGATGCATCAATTCGTCTCAACCCATCTGGAGCAAGGGAGAATGATGAACACCAAAGACACAAGGTAATTATGAAACCAAGAGACGGAAAGTACCACATAAACTAGACTACATCAGCCCGGCCACAACCAACAACTGCCCTGACAGGGAACACAAGAGGACCCCTGAGGAAGCAGGAGAGCAGTGGTATGCAGACCCCAAATTCTCGTCAAAAAACCAGACTTAATGGTCACAGTGAGAATAGAAGGACCCTGGAGGTCCTGGTCCCCAGGCTTTCTGTTAGCCCAAGACAGGAACCTTTCCCAAAGCCAACTCTTCAGACACGGATTGGACTGGACTATGGGATTTTTTTTTTTTTTTTTTATGGGATAGAAGATGATACTGGTGAGGAACGAGATTCTTGGATCAAGTAGACACATGAGACTATGATGCCATCACCTCTCTGAAGGGGAGATGAGAGGGCAGAGGGGGCCAGAAGCTGGCCGAATGGGCATGAAAAGAGAGAATGGAGGGAAGGAGAGTGCTGTCTCATTAGGGGGAAAGCAATTGTAAACTTTCACTTGAAGCACAATAAAAATGAATTAAAAACAAAACAAAACATGATGTTCTTTCAGCCTCTGTGCTATGATGAAATGTCCTCTTTTTGTCTTTTCTGTGCATGTCTCCTACTTTGGCCTTCTGTGAACTCTTCCCTGACTTTCTAGCTTGAAGCATTCTCTCTTCATAGACCTCCATAGCACTTCTAAGAGTATTATCACACTTTTTTATGACATTATCTGTTTACTTGTCCACATTTCTATTTGCCTATCAAAAACAAACAAACCCTTTGCCATCAAGTCAATTCCAACTAATAGTGACTGTATAGGAGACAGTAGAACTGCCACATAGGGTTTCCAGGGAGTAGCTGGTGAATTTGAACTGCTGGCCTTTTGGCTAGAAGTCTGAGCTTTTAACCACTGTGCCACCAGGGCCAAGCTCCTTAAAAGCAAGGAAGACTGAAGAAGAATTGACACCTTTGGATTATGGTGTTGAAGCATACTGGATATACCATGGACTGCCAAAAGAATGATCAAATTTGTCTTGGAAGAAGTATAGTGAAAATGCTCCTTAGAAGCAAGGATGGTGAGACTTTGTCTCAGGTACTTTGGACATGTTATCAGGAGGACCATTCCTTGGAGAAGGACATCATGCTTGGTAAAGCAGAGGGTCAGTGAAAAAAAAAATGAAGACCTTCAACGAGTTATATTGACACAGTGACTGCAACAATGGGCTCAAGCATAACAACTATTGTGAGGATGGCGCTGGACCAGGCGTTGTTTCATTCTGTTGTACGTAGGGTTGCTATGAGTCGAAACAGACGCAACACCACCTATGAACAACAACAACATGTCTTATTCATATATTAAGTCCTAGATCCTGGCACAACACATAACATAAAATAGACCTTTAATGATTGGGCAATTAAATTGATGAATCAATTATTATTGTTTCAGCAGCTTTGTGTAGAGATTATATGCTGCTGGTTTAATTTTTGAGTGTAGGATAAGTTCTAAAACCACATTCAGAGTCACCTCCCTCCATGCACCCTGTGTGGGAAAAAGGAAGAAAAGTGAACACAGCGGCCATGAAGTGCCCCTCCACAGCAATGCCAACCCAACCAGTGCTCTCTGGGAGGCAGAGGTTGAGCGATTTTGACAGCTGCAACTCACAGAAGAGGGGGAGGAAAAAAATTGTTGCCACTGTTGGGTCCCACGTTTTGAATTAACTGATTAATAGGAAAGTGCCAAAAATGCGTAATCCATAGGAAGGTGGACGTGTTGGATTTAGATATGTTCCATGGGGGTTATTTTTTTTGCAAAAAGCTGCCAATTCTCAAGCAGATCCATCCTTGGGAAACTTTCAACCTTTAAGAAGGAGACTTTCAGATGAGGAGAACCTCTTCCATGATATTATCAGAGGATTTCATTTCCCAATGTCAGCATGCAGTGCAGCGGTTACCCTTGACTCAAGAAAGATATGGTTCCACTCTAAGTATTCCTGTATAAAGTCATGCATTAGTTTAGATAAGATCACCAGAAGAAAATCTCTCTCTATATATCATCCCACCACATGCTGCCATCAAGTCAATTCCGACTCATAGCGACCTTATAGGACAGAGTAGAACTGCTCCATAGAGCTTCCAAGAAGTGCCTGGCGGATTAGAACTGCTGACCTCTTGGTTAGCAGCCGTAGCACTTAACCACTATGCCACCAGGGTTTCCTCTCTCTCTATATATGTATTTAAAACAAAGGGGGCAGGCTGAGTCAAGGTGGTGGAATAGACAGATGCTTCCGGCGAGACCTCTTTACAACAAAGACCTGAAAAAACAAGTGAAAAGAGTATATTTGTGACAAGCTGGGAGCCCTGAGCATCAAAGGCAAGCTTAGAAAACGACCTGAGGGGCAGGGGGAGGAAGAGACCGTTCAGAAGTGGAGAGGAGTTGCTGGACCTGAATCGCGGGGAGCTCTCAGGCAACATTCCTGGATTGGCAGTGGCGGCGGCAGCAGCAGCAGGTTGGTCTAACATTTGGCCACAGTTTCCTCAGGGAGAAGCAGCCAGCCACACAGCCTACTCACAACTCTGGAGCCTGAGGAGAGCGGCGCTTTCAGCAAAAGCTTAGTACCTGCGTATATTTTACTGCGCCCTCCCCCACCCCCAAGCTGGTTTCAACGGCTGAATCCCTGGGCCTCAGATAGACCCTGGTGAGAACCTAGAGCCATTCTCTCAGTCTTGGGGAAGGGAAAAAAATTGCACTTGGGGGAAAAGATAATTTGCCAGCTCCATTAACTGGGGCAGCTCAGGAGAGAACTGACTCCTATATAGGCATAAACTGTCCGTGGACCTTGAGCACCTTTCCCTTCTACATGGACCTGTGTGGGCCTATTTTAGAATAGGCCCTTGTTGGCAGACTCCAACCATTTCAGATGTGCAGTGGAGAGGGGGGTGTTTGACGTTTGACATTGCTTTGCCTATTAAACAAAGTCCTCACCTACCCACATCAGGGACCTAAGGTCTGGTAGCTCCACTCAGGTCACCCAGCCACCCATGACAGGGGTCCAAAGATAACTAGTACCTCCCAGTCCTTACAACCAAAAACTTTGGGAGCCCATGGTCCCTCTGCAGAACCCACCCACCAGCATGTTCTAGGGAACAGAGAAGTATTTTTCCCCAGTGACACTTGGGGGTTGGTTCTCAGCCCCCTGCCTTGTTCAGAGCATGACCCTCTGCTGCAATCAGATACCAGTATATATGCCAATCACCCCGTCCCTCTAAGACTGTAGGACAGAGATGTACCACACACTTGATGATCGGCTACCTGGACACCTGATCTGAATTTTTATAAGAAAACTGAATGGACTCCTAGACTGATACACCTGATAACAGCTCTAGCCAGCTGGGGACAGGACACCAGAGTTCCAAAGACAAAAATAATCAAGCTAGCTCACTCAAGCAACCCATAAGGGTATACCAAAACAAAACAAGCAACTATGACACAGTAAGCAAGCATAAACTAATACAGTAACTTAGAGATGGCTCAGAGACAACAGTCAATATCAAGTCACATAAAGAAATAGGCCATGATCACCTCAACAGAGTCTCTAAACTAAGAATCCAGGGATCTTCTAGATGAAAGTGCATTCCTGGAATTACCAGGTGCAGAACACAAAAGTTTAATATACAGAACCCTTCAAGACATCAGGGAGGAAATGAGACAATATGCAGAACAAGCCAAGGAACACAGATAAAGCAACTGAAGAAATTAGAAAGATTATTCAGGAACATAACAAAAAGTTTAATAAGCTGGAAAAATCCATAGACAGACAAAAACCAAAGCAATAAGAAATTCAGAAGATTAACAAGAAAATTACAGAATTAGACAACTAAGTAGAAAATCAGAGGAGCAGAGTTGAGCAAGTAGAAGCTAGAATTTCTGAACTTGAAGATAAATCACTTGGCACTAATATATTTGAAGAAAAATCAGATAAAAGAATTTAAAAAAATGAAGAAAACTTAAAAATCATGTGGGAACCTACCAAAAGAAATAACCTACCAGTGATTGGAGTATCAGAACAGGGAGGGATAACAGAAAACACAGGGAAAATTGTTGAAGATTTGTTGGCAGAAAACTTCCCTGATATTGTGAAAGATGAGATGATATCTATCCAGGATGCTCATCGACCTCCACATAAGGTCGATGTTAAAAGAAAGTCACCAAGACATATTATAATCAAACCTGCCAAAACCAAAGATAAAGAGACAATTATAAGAGCAGCGAGGGGTGGAACAAAAGTCACCTACAAAGGAGAGCCAATAAGAATAAGCTTGGACTACCCAGCAGAAACCATGCAGGCAAGAAGGCAATGGGATGACATATTTAAAAAATTGCCAAGAATCGTATATCCAGCAAAACTGTCTCTTAAATATGAAGGTGAAATTAAGACATTTCCAGATAAATACAAGTTAAGGGAATTTGTAAAAACCAAACCAAAACTACAAGAAATACTAAAGGGAGTTCTTTGGTTAGAAAATCAATAATATCAGATATCAACCCAAGACTAGAACACTGGGCATAGCAACTAGAAGTCAACCCAGACAGGGAAATCCAAAAAAACAAAGCAACATTATTAAAAAAAAAAAAAAAAGCCCAAAACAGAGTAAAAGTGATGTTATATAAAAGAAGACAACAATAAAATAATAAAGAGGGATTAAGAAATGTAATCGTACCCTTTACATATGGAGAGCAAGATACGGCGATACAAAGAAATAAAAGCTAGTTTTAAATTTAGAAAAGTAGGGGTAAATAATAAGGTAACCACAAAGGAGACAAAGTACCCTACTCATCAAAATAAAATACAAGGGAAAAATAGAGACTCAGCAGAAACAAAATCAACAACAACAAATATGAGGAAAGAAAGCTACTCAGTACATAAAATTAAGTGGGAAAAAGAAACTGTCAACACACAAAAAAAGACATCAAAATGATAGCACTAAATTCATACCTATCCATAATTACCCTGAATGCAAATGGACTAAAAGCACCAATAAAGAGACAGAGAGTGGCAGAATGGATTAAAAAAACAAGTTTTGTTTATATGCTGCCTACAAGAGACACACCTTAAACTTAGAGACACAAACAAACTAAAACTCAAAGGATGGAAAAAAATATATCAAGCAAACAACAATCAAAAAAGAGCAGGAGTGGCAATATTAATTTTTGACAAAATGGACTTTAAAGTTAAACCCATCAGAAGGGATAAGGAAGGACACTATATAATGATTAAAGGGATAATACACCAAGGAGATATAACCATATTAAATATTTATGCACCCAATAACAGGGTTGTAAGATACACAAAACAAACTCTATCAGCATTGAAAAGTGACACAGACAGCTCCACAATAATAATAGGACACTTCAACACACCACTTTCGGTGAAGGACAGGACATCCAGAAAGAAGCTCAATAAAGACACGGAAGATCTAAATGCCACAATCAGCCAACTTGACCTCGTAGACATATACACAACACTCCACCCAACAGCAACCAAGTATATTTTCTTTTCTTGTGCACACGGAAAATTCTTTAGAATAGACCACATATTAGGTCATAAAGCAAGCTTTAGCAGAATCCAAAACATGGAAATATTACAAAGCATCTTCTCCAACCATAAGGCCATAAAAGTGGAAATCAATAACATGAAAAGCAGGGAAAAGAAATCAAACACTTGGAAACTGAACAATACCCTGCTCAAAAAAGACTGGAATATAGAAGACATTAAGGATGGAATAAAGAAATTCATACAATCCAATGAGAATGAAAACACTTCCTAACAGAACCTTTGGGACACAGCATAAGCAGTGCTAAGAGGCCAATTTATATCAATAAATGCACACATCCAAAAAGAAGAAAGGGCCAAAATAAAAGAATCATCCCTACAAATTGAACAAATAGAAAGAGAGCAACAAAACAAACCAACAGGCACCAGAAAAAAAACAAATAATAAAAATTAGAGCTGGACTAAATGAAATAGAAAACAGAAAAACAATTGAAAGAATTAACAAGACCAAAGGCTGGTTTTTTGAAAAAATCAACAGAATTGATAAGCCATTGGCCAAAACGACAAAACAAAAACAGGAGAGGAAGCAAATAACCCAAATAAGAAAGGAGATGGGTGATATTACAACAGATCTAACTGAAATTAAAAGAATCATATCAGATTACTATGAAAAACTATACTCAAATTCAAAAACCTAGAAGAAACGGATGAATTCCTAGAAACACACTACCTACATAAACTAACACAGAGGTAGAAGAACTAAATAGACGCATAAGAAAAGAAAAGGTAATCATAAAATTCCCAACAAAAAAAAAGCCCTGGTCCAGACAGCTTCACTGCACAGTTCTACCAAACTTTCAGAAAAAAGTAAACACCGCTGCTACTAAAGGTATTTCAGAACATAGAAAAAGATGGAATACTACAAAAGCCATTCTATGAAGCCACCATATCCCTGATACTAAAACCAGGTAAAGACACCACAAGAAAAGAAAATTATAGACCTATATCCCTCATGAATGTAGATGTAAAAATCCTCAACAAAATTCTAGCCAATAGAATTCAATAACATACCAAAAAAATAATTCACCATTCCCAAGTGGGATTCATACCAGGTATGCAGGGATGGTTCAACATTAGAAAGACAATTAATGTAATCCACCACATAAATAAAAGACAAGAATCACATGATTTTATCCATTGATGCGGAAAAGGCATTTGAAAAAGCTCAACACTCATTCATGATAAAAACTCAGCAAAACAGGAATAGAAGGAAAATTCCTCAACATAATAAAGGGCATTTATATGAAGCTAACAGCCAAAAAAAAAAAAAAAACATCACCCTAAATGCAGAGAGCCTGAAAGCATTCCCAATGAGATCGGGAACCAGACAAGGATGCCCTTTATCACCACTCTTATTCAACATTGTACCGTAGGTCCTAGCCAGAGCAATTAGGCTAGACAAAGAAATAAAGGGTGTCTGGATTGGCAAGGAAGAAATAAAATTATCTGTATTTGCAGATGACATGATCTTATACACAGAAAACCCGAAGGAATCCTCCAGAACACTACTGAAACTAATAGAAGAGTTCAGCAGAGTATTGGGATACAAGACAAACATGCAAAAATCAGTTGGATTCCTCTATACCAACAAAAAGAACATTGAAGAGGAAATCACCAAATCAATGCCATTTACAGTAGCCCCCAAGAAGATAAAATACTTAGGAATAAATCTTATCAGAGATGTAAAAGACTTATACAATGAAAACTACAGTACGCTTCTGCAAGAAACCAAAAGAGACTTACATAAGTGGAAGAACATACCTTGCTCATGGGTAGGAAGACTTAACGTTATAAACATGTCTATTCTACCAAAAGAGATCTATACATTTAATGCAATTCAGATCCAAATCCCAAAGACATTCTTTAATGAGAAGGAGAAACAAATCACCAACTTCATATGGAAGGGAAAGAGGCCCCAGATAAATAAGGCATTACTGAAAAAGAAGAACAAAGTGGGAAGCCTTACTTTACCTGATTTTAGAACCTATTATACCACCACAGTTGTCAAAACAGCCTGGTACTGGTACAACAACAGATACATGGACCAATGGAATAGAATTGAGACTCCAGACATAAATGCATCCACATATGAGCAGTTGATATTTGGCAAAGGCCCCAAAACAGTTAAATAGGGAAAAGACAGTCTTTTTAACAAATGGTGCTGGCATAACTGCATATCTATCCGCAAAAAAAAGAAACAAGAGCCATACCTCACTCCATGCACAAAAACAAACTCAAAATGGATCAAAGACCTAAATATAAAATCTAAAACAATGAAGATCATGGAAGAAAAAATAGGGACAATGTTAGGAGCCCTAATGCATGGCATAAGCAGTATACAAAACATTATAAAGAATGTCGAAGAAAAACTAGATAACTGGGAGCTCCTAAAAATCAAACACCCGTGCTCATCCAAAGACTTTACCAAAAGAGTAAAAAGACTACCTACAGACTGGGAAAAAGTTTTTAGCTATCATATTTCTGATCAGAGTCTGATCTCTAAAATCTACAAGATACTGCAGAAACTCAACTGAAAAAAGACAATTCAATTAAAAAATGGGCAAAAGATATGAATAGACACTTCACTAAAGAAGGCATTCAGGTAGCTAACAGACACATGAGGAAATGTTCACAAACATTAGCCATTAGAGAAATGCACATCAAAACTGCAATGAGATTTCATCTCAGTCCAACAAGGCTGGCATTAATCCAAAAAACACAAAATAATAAATGTTGGAGAGGCTGTGGAGAGATTGGAACACTTCTACACTGTTGGTGGGAATGTCAAATGGTACAACCACTTTGGAAATTGATTTGGTGCTTTCTTAAAAAGCTAGAAATAGAACTACCATATGATCCAGCAATCCCACTCCTTGGAATGTATGCTAGAGAAATTAGAACCTTTACATGAACAGATATATGCACATCCATGTTTATTGCAGCACTGTTTACAATAGCAAAAAGATGGAAGCAACCAAGGTGCCCACCAACGGATGAATGGAGAATTTGTGGTATATTCACACAATGGAATACTACACATCCATAAAGAACAGTGAGGAATCTGTGAAACATTTCATAACATGGAGGAACCTGGAAGGCATTATGCTGAGTGAAATGAGTCAGTTGCAAAAGGACAAATACTGTATAATACCACTATTATGAGAACTTGAGAAATAGTTTAAACTGAGAAGAAAGCATTCTTTTGTGGTTACAAGTGGGGGGAGGGAGGGAGGGTAGGAGAGAGGCATTCACTAATTAGATAGTAAGTAAGAACTGCTTTAGGTGTAGGGAAAGACAACACACAATACAGGGGAGTTCAGCACAATTGGACTAAACCAAAAGCAAAGAAGTTTCCTGAAGAGACTGAATGCTTTGAAGGCCAGCATAGCAGGGGCACGGCTCTGGGGATCATGGTTTCAGGGGACACCTAAGTCAATTGGCATAATAAAATCTATTAAGGAAACATTCTGCATTCCACTTTGAAGAGTGGTGCCTGGGGTCTTAAATGCTAGCAAGCAGCCATCTAAGATGCATCAATTGGTCTCAACCCACCTGGATTAAAGGAGAATGAAGAACATCAAGGACAAAAGGTAATTACGAGCCCAAGAGACAGAAAGGGCCACATGAATCAGAGACTACATCATCCTGAGACCAGAAGAACTAGATGGTGCCCGGCTACAACTGATGACTGCCCTGACAGGGAACACAATGGAGAACCCCTGAGGGAGCAGGAGAGCAGTGGGATGCAGACTCCAGATTCTCATAAGACCAGCCTTAATGGTCTGACTGAGACTGGAACGACCCCAGTGGTCATGGCCCCCAGACCTTCTGTTGGCCCAGGACAGCAACCATTCCCAAAGCCAACTCTTCAGACATGGGTTGGACTGGACAATGAGTTGGAGAGGGATGCTGATGAGGAGTGAGCTTCTTGGATCAGGTGGACACCTGAGACTATGTTGGCTTCTCCTGCCTGGAAGGGAGATGAGAGGGTGGAGGGGTATAGAAGCTGGCAAAATGGACAGGAAATGAGAGAGTGGAGGGAGACAGCGGGCTGTCTCATAATCGGGAGTGTGTAGCAAGGTGTATATGGGTTTTTTTCTGAGAGACTGACTTGATTTGTAAACTTTCATTTAAAGCACAATAAAAATTATAAAAAGAAGAAAAAAACAAAAAATAAATGGGGTAAGAAATGAGGAGGACCGACGAGTACAAGTAAATACATCATGGAGAGTGGACCTGTGACCTCAGAGTATTTTTTAATTGTAGATCCATTTCCATAAGAATCTTTAGCATGAACTTTCAACACATCTTATTCATCTGTTTATTATTTAAATACACATGTATGTTATTTTTAAAATTATATAAACATACAATAAAAATGTATCATGCAATTTGTAGAAATCAAGAGGGTTTTTTAAAAAAGTGAAATAAATAACATTTCATATAATTTTAAATTTATTTATTGATTGTATACAATCCCATATGTCCCTTGCTTGTGTCATTATTGTATTCTAGCACAGTATGGGTGAATATACATCATAATATTTTAAAATCATGCTTTAACACTTGGTGATGCAGCAAATTGAAGGTTTGGTTCTAAGTTTGCTTCATTCAATCGATTGAAATTAGGGGCTGTCTTACCTGCAGAAGAAACCTCACAGTGATATGCAGCTAAAAACTGAAGACACATGGTTAATTCTGTGTTCTACCTTATGTGCACTCCTGTATGCATACTTTAAGATGCACATTTTTTTTTGCATTTAATATCTCTGAAATTATCAAGCATCTTTCACTTGATTATTTCTTAATTCAATCAAGTACTACACTGCAAAACACATATTTTTAATCTCACTCACAAAGTAAGCAAACTTTTGATGAAATTTAGCTAGTAACTCTTCATTATTCTGATGCTACTCCTTTGCAAACTAATTACAATGGCTCACTTTTTGATATTTTTAGTAAACATAAGTAACATAGAAAAGTGTGACAGAGTGATTTAATGGGACAAAGGCTTGACTGGCACTCTCCGGCTTTGAAGATGGAAAGACACCATGAGCTAAGGAATGCAGGCAGCTTCTAGAAGGTGGAAAAATTGAGGAAATGGATTCTCCCCTAGAGCTTGCGGAAAGAACACAGCACTGCTGACACTGTGACTTTAGCCCAGTGAAACCTATCTGGGACTTTTGGCCCCCAGAACTGTTAGATAATGAATTTGCGATTGCGGTAATTTTTTACAGCAGTGTTAAGAAACTACTACAACCACTCGCATTGCATCCATCTTCAATTTCTGTAGATATACCACTGACTTTGGGGGTTCATTTAATACCTCAGCTAAATCAGAAAATAATAATTTGGGGAAGTGGTGCTTTTGTGTGGCCTTTCTCACCATGGTCTTGGAGCTCCTGCCCAAGTGATTGACTGGGACTGTACAAATAAGGTAATTGTGGCCCACCAAGGGGATTGGTCAGTTTTGCCATTCTGGTGGGCTTAAAATGAGCCATCACAGAGACAGGGAGGGAGGATCTCACCACCACCAAGGAAGAAGAGCCAAGAGCTGAGCCCTTCCTTTGAACCTGGGGTCCCTGCTTCTGGAACCAAGAGACAGAGAGAGGTGTAACACTGAATACAGCGAGAAGCAGTGGCAGAGAAACAACAGCAGGAGAAACCAGCAAGAAAGGCCAGAAGGAGATCGTGCAGTGAGTCTTGGCCAACGGGGTGAGGAAGCTGAGTGCCTTTGGGTAGGAGGCTTGTTGGAGAAATAGGGTGCCTCCGGTCACTTGGTGGAGCTAGGTTTGCTCACCCACAGAGCTAGAGCTGAGCACCTTCAGGCCGAGGCTTATTGGCTGAGTGGGGTGCCTTGCGACCCTTATCAGCAGAGCTAAAAGAGCTTTATAACACTTGACCGACCAGGGCAGAGGCTGAGGGCCTGAGAGAGGCATGCCTGTGGCATGGCTGAGAAGAGGCTGTGCTGATAGAAGAAATATCTTCTGAGCATTCCTGAACAGGAGTTGTAAACTGTCACTTCTCTAATAAAGCCCATAACTGTGAGTGTAGCCTGTGAGTTCTGTGTGGCCATCGCAATGAATTATTGAACTGAGCAGAGAAGTAAAGAGTGCTGTGGGAGGGATGGTTGGTGTTAGAATTGGTAAAGATGACAGAGAGAGGAGGCATGTCTGACCTCCACCTCATAGGAATCAGCCTTGGTCTGTTGATCTTGATTCTCCTTCCACCATAACATTTTCCATAGTAGTTGTACCATTTTACAATCCCATCAGCAGTGTATAAGAGTTCCAATCTCCCCATGACCTCACCAACATGTGTTGTTTTCTGTTTTTTTTTTTAATCAATGTCATTTTTTGCAGGAATGGGATGGTATCTCATTGTAGTTTTGATTTATTTTTTTCTAATGGCTAATGATTGTGAGCATTTCTTCATGTGTTTTCTAGCCACCTGAATGTCTACTTTGGTGAAGTGTCTGTTCATGTCCTTTGCTTATTTTTTGATTGAATTGTTTGTCTTTTTGTTGTCCAGTTGTTGAAGTTTCCTATATATTTTAGAGATTAAACCCTTGTCAGATATGTCATTACCAAAAAAAAAAAAAAAAAAATTCCCATTCTGTAGATTCTCTTTTTCCTCTTTTGATAAAATTTTTGATGAGCATAAGTATTTGATTTTTAGGAGGTCCTAGTTATCTAATTAATCTTATGTTGTTTGCACACTTTTAGCTGTGTTTGATAGTGTATTATGTCAAAAATTAGAACTGCTAGCTTTGTCCCTATGTTATTATCTTCTAAGGACTTTATAGCTTTAGCTTCAGCTTCAAGATTTAGGTCTTTGACCCATTTTGAGTTAATTTTTGTGTATTGTATGAGGTATGAATCCTGTTTCATTTTTCTGCAAATGAATAGCTAGTTTTGCCAGGACCATTTGTTAAAGGCTCTGTCTCTTCCTCATTGAATGAACTTTGACAATTTGTTGAAGACCAGCTATCCATGGATGGATGGATGGGTTCTCAAATCTGTTCTATTGGTCTATGTGTCTATAGTTGTATCAGCATCAGGCTGTTTTGATTATTGTGGCTGTACAGTAAGCTCTGAGATCAGGATGTGTGAGGCCTCCTACTTTGTTCTTTTGAATATTCCTTTAGCTATTTGGGGCCTCTTTCCTTTCCATATAAAGTAGGAGATTAATTTTTCCAGTTAAAGAAAATTGTTGGGATTTGGATCAGGATTGCATTATATTTATCAGTCATTACAATCGTGTTGACATTTTTATGTTAAGTCTTCCAATACATGAGTATAGGATTTTTTTCAATTTATGTAGGTTTCTTACACTAGTATTTTGTAGTTTTCCTTGTATAAGCCTTTTACATCCCTAGTTAGATCTATTCCTAGGTATTTTATCCATTTGGGAACTATTGTAAATGGTATTGTTTTCTCAATTTCCCTTTTGGAGTTCTCTTTGTTAGTGTAGAGGAACCCAACTGATTTTTGTATGTCAATCTTGTACCCTGTCACTATGTTAAACCCTTCTATTAGTTCCAGTAATTTTTTGTGGGATTTATAGGATTTTCTATGTATAGGATCATGTCGTCTGTGAATAGGGATAGTTTACTTCTTCCTTAACAATTTGGATAATCTTTATTTCCCTTTCTTGCCTAGATCACATGACACCTAACAACCAACAAAGAAAATGATTAAGCTTCTGCTCTCATGGAGCTTAGAGTCTGTGAAAAATAAGATGGTCAAAAGATACGTAATATTTCAGGTGGTAATAAGAGCTATAGAGAAAAATAAAGCAGTGTTAGGGGATAGAGATGGATAATTTTGGTTGCACAGGTATTCCCCGACTTATGATGTGGTTCCAATCCAACAACTCCATCATAAGTCATTTCTGACATAAGTTGAATACCTCATTTTTTTTTTTTTTTTTTTTTAGTTTTCATTAATATTCCATTTATTATCAGTATCTTTATAAATCTGATCTTTTCTTTGGGGGTTGGCATGAGAATGATAACATCAGCAAATTATGTGCTGCAACATTGTTGGTAGTACACATCACTAAAGATAAGATGTACAAAGAAAACAGATGGTCATAAATGTGGTTTGTTGTAACTCGAAAACATCATAAGTTGGGGACTACCTGTATTTTAAAAATTGTGTTCAAGAAAGCTCTCCCTGAAAAGTGAGTTTGGGTAGAGACATAAATGAAGGAAATGATAAAGCCTATCTACCAGGATCTATCTATCAAGATTATTTTTCGAAGAAGGTTCCAGGAAGAAGGAAAAGCAGGTTCAACATTTCTGAGTAGTGAACATTTTGGTGCATTTCAGTAATAGCAAGGAGAAAATGAGAGCAAGTGGGAGAATAGGAGAAGATGTGGACAATGGTATTTACAGAGTGGGTCTTAGAGAACACAGTGGGATTGTGGATATTGTTAATATAATAGATAAGATGGGAAGGCTTTGTACAGAGGAATTACATGATCTAACTTGTGATTTTAAAGGCTCATTTCAGCTACTGAGTTTAGAATAGCCTAGAAAAGAGCAGATATGGAAGCAGGAAGAAATATAGGGAGCCAAGGTACGAGAAAGAGAAGGTTGTGGCTTGAACTAGAAGGGTAGGAGTATTCTTGGAAAGTAATAATTGGACATAGCTCAGAGATAGAAAATTCAAGAGGATTTCCTGATCATTTGGGTGTGGAATATAAAAATAACACAGGAGATCTAAGGGGTTAAGCATTAGCAACTGACAGAATGATGTTGTCTTTTAGAAAAATGGTTTCGAGACCTTCTGAAGAGTAGGCTACAGAAACAAACAAAACAAAGTTTGGTTTGGATGAGTTAGTTTTGAGATGTCTCAGACTCGTTAAAAGAAAATGTTATAGATTGATTTAAAAATACAAATTTTAAGTTGTGGGAAAGATTTGCGACTGGTGGAAGAAAGGTGGAAGGATTCAGGGCATGCATATCGAAGAGAAAATGAGAGCTAGGTACAGCTAGAGAAGAGAAAGAAGTAGGAGGACTGAAATCTAGGAAACAAAAACACTCAGCTGTCAGATAGATGAAGACAATTTAGCAAAGGGAACTAAGAAGAAGTGACCAATAAAACTACTACTAAAAAAAAAAAAAAAAAACTAGTTGCTGTTAAATAGGAATAGAAGGAAAATTCATCAGCATAATAAAGGGCACTTATACAAAGCCAGCGGTCAACATCACCCTAAATGGAAGAAGCCTGAAAGCATTCCCATTGAGATCAGGAACCAAACAAGCATGCCCTTTATCACCACTCTTATTCAACACTGTGTTGTAGGTCCTAGCCAGAGCAATTAGGCTAGATAAAGAAATAAAGGGCGTCCAGATTGGCAAGGAAGAAGTAAAAGTATCTGTATTTGCAGATGACATGATCTTATACACAGAAAACCCGAAGGAATCCTCCAGAACACTACTGAAACTAATAGAAGAGTTCAGCAGAGTATCGGGATACAAGATAAACATAGAAAAATCAGTTGGATTCCTCTACACCAACAAAAAAAACATTGAAGAGGAAATCACCAAATCAATGCCATTTACAGTAGCCCCCAAGAAGATAAAATACTTAGGAATAAATCTTACCAGAGATGTAAAAGACTTATACAAAGAAAACAACAGTATGCTTCTGCAAGAAACCAAAAGAGACTTACATAAGTGGAAAAAAGTACCTTGCTCATGGATAGAAAGACTTAACATTACAAAAATATCTATTCTACCAAAAGAGATCTATACATTTAATGAAATTCTGATCCAAATCCCAATGATATTCTTTAATGAGAAGGAGAAACATATCACCAACTTCATATGGAAGGGAAAGAGGCCCCAGATAAATAAGGCATTACTGAAAAAGAAGAACAAAGTGGGAGGCCTTACTTTACCTAATTTTAGAACCTATTATACCACCACAGTACTCAAAACAGCCTGATACTGGTACAACAACAGGCACACAGACCAACGGAACAGAATTGAGACTCCAGACATAAATCCATCCACATATGAGCAGTTGATATTTGACAAAGGCCCCAAAACAGTTAAATGGGGAAAAGACAGTCTTTTTAACAAATGGTGCTGGCATAAGGGATATCCATCTGCAAAAAAATGAAACAAAACCCATACCTCACTCCATGGACAAAAACAAGCTCAAAATGGATCAAAGACCTATATATAAAATCTAAAATGATAAAGATCAGGGAAGAAAAAATAGGGACAACGTTAGGAGCCCTAATACATGGCATAAACAGTATACAAAACATTAGTAAGAATGCAGAAGAAAAACTAGATAACTGGGGAAAAAAAATTTTTTTTTTCTTTTTTTTTTCGGAGCTCCTAAAAATCAAACACCTATGCTCATCCAAGGACTTCACCAAAAGAGTAAAAAGACTACCTACAGACTGGGAAAAAGTTTTTAGCTATCACATTTCTGATCAGCGCCTGATCTCTAAAATCTACATGATACCGCAAAAACTCAACTGCAAAAAGACAAATAACTCAATTAAAAATTGGGCGGGAGATATGAATAGACACTTTGCTAAAGAAGACATTCAGGTAGCTAACAGATATATGAGGAAATGTTCACCTTTAGAGAAATGCAGATCAAAACTACAATGAGATTTCAACTCACTCCAACAAGGTTGGCATTAATCCAAAAAACACAAAATGGTAAATGTTGGAGAAGCTGTGGAGAGATTGGAATACTTCTACACTGCTGGTGGGAATGTAAAATGGTACAACCACTTTGGAAATTGATTTGGTGCTTCCTTAAAAAGCTAGAAATAGAACTACTGTATGATCCAGCAATCCCACTCCTTGGAATATATCCTAGAGAAATAAGAGCCTTTACATGAACAGATATACGCACACCCATGTTTATTGCAGCACAGTTCACAATAGCAAAAAGATGGAAGCAACCAATGTGCCCATCAACAGATGAATGGATAAATAAATTATGGTATATTCACACAATGGAATACTACACATCCATAAAGAACAGTGAGGAATCTGTGAAACATTTCATAACATGGAAGAACCTGGAAGGCATTATGCTGAGTGAAATGAGTCAGTTGCAAATGGACAAATATCGTATAAGACCACTATTATAAGAACTTGAGAAATAGTTTAAACTGAGAAGAAAACATTCTTTTGTGGTTACCAGAGGGGGGAGGGTGGGGAGGTGGGAGAGGAGTATTCACTGATTAGTTGGTAGATAAGAACTACTTTAGGTGAAGGGAAAGACAGCACACAATACAGGGGAGGTCAGCACAACTGGACTAAACCGAAAGCAGTTTCCTGAAGAAACTGAATGCCTTGAAGACCAGAGTAGCAGGGGCAGGGTTTTGGGGACCATGATTTCAGGGGACATCTAAGTCAATTGGCATAATAAAATCTATTAACAAAACATTCTGCATCCCACCTTGAAGAGTGGTGCTTGGGGTCTTAAACACTAGCAAGCAGCCATCTAAGATGTATCAATTGGTCTCAACCCACCTGGATCAAAGGAGAATGAAGAACACCAAGGACAAAAGGTAATTACGAGCCCAAGAGACAGAAAGGGTCACGTACACCAGAGACTACATCATCCTGAGACCAGAAGAGCTAGGTGGCGCCTGGCTACAACCGATGACTGCCCTGACAGGGAACACAACAGAGAACCCCTGAAGGAGCAGGAGAGCAGTGGGATGCAGACCCCAAATTCTCATAAGACCAGACTTAATGATCTGACTGAGACTAGAAGGACCCCAGCAGTCATGGCCCCCAGACCTTCTGTTGGCCCAGGACAAGAACCATTCCTGAAGCCAACTCTTCAGACATGGATTGGACTGGACAATGAGTTGGAGAGAGATGCTGGTGAGGAGTGAGCTTCTTGGATCAGGTGGACACTTGAGACTATGTTGGCATCTCCTGCCTGGAAGGGAGATGAGAGGGTGGAGGAGGTTAGAAGCTGGCAAAATGGACAGGAAATGAGAGAGTGGAGGGAGAGAGCGGGCTGTCTCATTAGGGGGAGAGTAATCGGGAGTGTGTAGCAAGGTGTGTACGGGTTTTTGTGTGAGAGACTGACTTGATTTGTAAACTTTCACTTAAAGCACCGTGTACATCAGAAGCGAATTGTATTCCATAGGATTTTTGATGGCTGATTTTTTGGAAGTAGATCACCAAACCTTTCTTCTGAAGTCTCTTTGGGTGGACATGAACCTCCTACCTTTTGATTAGTAGCTTAACATATTAACTGATTGTACTACTAAGGGACTTCACCAGTATAATAGGAGGAGCATCATGAAAAGACTGGTGTCTCAGTTATTAAATGAAGCAAGTATTTTGGATGGAAAGACTGATGAAATATGTCAAGTGCTGCTGGTCAGTTGAGTGAGATGAGGATTAAGCTACATTCATTTTTTTTTCCAACATGGAGCTCACACTCTCCTTGATAGATGATTGGATGTGGATAATGAAGTACCTTAGTAGTACAATCAGTGAACATGTTAAGCTACTAACCAATATGTAGGAGGTTCATCTCCCGCAAACCCCAACAACTGTGAAATGCTATGGTTAAGGTGAAACATTCTTCTATTTCTCTAATACCTTTCCAAACCCATTATTTTTTCAGTCAAGGAGTGAAAGCCATGTGCTTTGTGGTTCTTGTCATCCATATATACCATTCTCTACTCACTGTCTACTAAAGCCTTCTTCCATTTATTGAATGCATTGTCACCTAAAGTCACAGCTTTATCCACATTAACTCTGACATCACCATTTGTTACCTCTGTGCCTATGGAGATAATTCAGCCTTACGGTTCCTCCAATTTCCCACTTCAATCACTTTGCCTAACAGGTTAGTCAGTGGTCTCACCATTGTCCAGAGCAGGTTATGTCATAAACTTGAATTTGTGGAAGGAGTTGCACCATAAAAGAAATCTTTAACTCCCTTATTTAAATCACTCCATACAGCACACTGGCCTTTCTCTTCTCACATTCTCATTCCCAGCTCTTTTTTTCAGCTTCCTTACCGGAAAAACCAAAACCAAATCCACTGCCATCAAGCCAAGACTCACAGTGACCCTATAGAAGAGAGTAGAACTGCCCCATAGGGTCTCCAAGGAATGCTTGGTGGATTTGAACTGCCTACCTCTTGGTTAGGAGCCAAACTCTTAACCTCTACACCATCAAGGTTTCCAGCTTCCTTAAACGTCCATATATTGATTTTCTTATGCTTCCCATTATTTCAGCTCTCTCGGGACTCCATTTCTGGCTTTAAGATGTGCTTTTAAAAGGGTAGCAAGCAATGAAGTGAAAGATCTGTAAAGCACAAAAGAAATCTATTTAGGACATATGAGAAGGTAAAGGGGAACACCACAGACATCCTCACCCTCTGAAGCAGTATTATGCAGGAAAGATGTTAGTACTGTTCCACACAACCCTCTTCAGAGAAGCAGTTCTTAAACATAGTCAAGGTATCTGTTTGCACAAAATGTTCACTGATTTCTAAAAATAGACAAATACCAATATTACATTTAAAGTATCATTTTCACTTTCATGACAATAATATTTTTTTGTTTGCTTATTTGGCTTAATCACTGATGTATCCTCAACACCTACAATAGTACTTTTCCCATTAATGGCAATAAATAATTGCTAAGGAATAGATGGATGAATGAATGGATGAATGTGCTTTCTTAAAGGATAAAACAAGCGATTGTGCTAGAAATTAGCATATACCATTGCTGATCATTTAATTGCAGCTACTCAAGTGAACAACCATCTCTGATTTATCATAAGTTGGCAATTCAACTTCCATGATAGTGTTTTGCAAGTGTGGTATGTGTTGAAGCAGAGAATAAATTAGAAGAGCTTCTCCAGTGGGCAGAACTAGAACTGATAGGTAGAAAATGTAGAGAGGCAAGTTCCAATCTGCTGTAAGGAAGAGGAATTTAACCATGAGAAATCTTTTTGGGATATGGAAATAAAGGAGTTGCGCTAGATAACTCAGAATCAAATATATAATTTTTCATAATAATTTTCATAAATCTTTGGGAGACAAGAGACTTTTGCCAACCATTATCAGTTCCAGAAAGTTGCCCCTCCAGTTGCATAAGGGTTAAAATGTGAAGCTGGGAGCAGACCAATGACCTCCAGGGTGCTCTGGCCTGGGCCTACCCTTTGATAAAGAAAAGATCAGGCTATTTCTGATCTGCGTTCCAATTATTCCTGCACCAGTCATCCCCATTTTGAATCAAACCACTGTCTTATCTCTAATCCTAATAGGGTTTATTCACGTAATCTTAAGAAATGAGACAGAGTCCCTGGGTGATATAAACAGTTAATGTACTCGGTTGCTAAACAAAAGTTTGGAGGTTTGAATCTACCCAGAAACACCTCTGAAAAAAGACCTTCCAATCTACTTCCAAAAAATCTGCCATTGAAAACCTTACAGAGCACAGTTCTACTCTGACCTTCATGGGGTTGCCATGAGTAGGAATCAACTCAACGGCAACTGTTTAAGAAGTGGGACATAATCCAAATAAATTTTATGAGGTAGGGGCAAGATGAAGTATACAATCATTGCCAACTTGATTAGCAGAAGTTTTGGAAGGGAGCTACGTGAAAAAGCTTCGGCTTTGAGAAGGCAGCTTGAAAAAATTTGGAAGTAAGAAGGTGCCCAGGAAGAAATCTACCAAAGATGGAAAGGAGAACAAATCCTTCTTCATGAAATTGCTTGGGACTTGCTTAGCAAAATAGCACTAGGTTCAGCCATTAGGCATTTTATAAATTGGAAGAGGTGTTAGAACTCATCTAATCCATACACCTTACTGGATAAATGAACATATGCAGGTATCAAAAGCTTAAATACATTTGCTTCACAATTATGGAGAACCCAAGTCTTCTGATATATTGTTTCCATTATTTTACTTTTTTTTTTTCCTAAATTTTTTAATTTAAGGCTACTAAACCAATTTCCAGTTAAGGGCTAGATATTTGAGTTAATTGGTCTGTCTTAGATCCATTCATCAAAGTATTCATATAAGTAATATTATGATTTAGAGCCTCAGACACAAAAGTGTTGGATGTTCAATCTACCCTTTTTGAAATCCAGGCTTCTCATAACTCCCACATCCTGAAGATATTTCAGAAAAAGAAATATTTCTTTGTATAAAAATGGAAAAATTCTGCCTTAATCATCTAGTGCTGCTATAACAGAAATACCACAAATGGATGACTTTAACAAAGAGAAATTTATCTTCTCACAGTCTAGTAGGCTAGAAGTCCAAATTCAGGGCATCGGCTACAGGGGAAGACTATCCCTTTCTGTCAGTTCTGGAGGAAGGTCCTTCTCATCAATCTTCTCCTGGATTAGGAACCTATCTGTGCAGGAACCCCAGGACCAAAGGACACGCTTTGCTCCCAATGCTTCTTTCTTGGTGATATGAAATCCCCACTCTCTGTTTGCTTTCCTTTCCTTTTATCTCTTGTAAGATAAATGTGGGGCAGGCCACACTCCAGGAAAACTGCCTTTACATTGGATCAGGGATGCACCCTTAGTAAGGGTGTTACAGTCACACCCTTATCCTCTTTAACATAAAATTACAATCACAAAATGGAGGACAACTACACAATACTGGGAATCATGGCCTAACCAAGTTGACACATATTTTGGGGGGACACAATTCAACTCATGACAAATACTAGTTTTAAATACTATTTACTATATTTGGCAATCAGTAATGTGGATCAATTCATGCCCATTATAGGTTTACCATGATCAGGCCTGTGGCTATTCTCCAAGACAGTCAGTAAAACACTCTTTTCTTGGCATAGATGGAACATCCTGAAGTGTGCAGAATGTTTTGCTTGATGACTTTTGTCTTTTATCTCACTTAATTTTTGTGTCATGTCTATGAGGTAGATGTTATCATCCTCATTTTCCAAATGAGGTGACTGAGGTTCAGAGAACAGGTCACCTGTCCAGTGTCACACACAGCCTGGTACAAATTTAAAGCTTAGGTGGCACCAACCACTATTCTACAATGTGACATTTTGCGGTAGTTTGCGGAAGGAAACCAAGTATTATTTACTTGTGAATTATAGAAGGATTCTTCCAACCCTGAGTGCCTGTGTACAGGCATCCCGTGGGTCTGAGTGATGTGGCCTGGGAAGTTTCCACAGTATAGCTTTTAATGTCAGGCTAGGAAAGACCAGTTTCATTCAGTAAAGGCTTTGACCATCTTTGCATATGGTTTTTCTTGCAAGCAACCAATTATTTTCCCGTGCAGAAAGAAGGGGGTTGCTTCAGACTGTTTTACTTTAAATGTCCAAAGGGAGAGTCATGGAAAAGGAATATGAGAAAGAGTGACGGCTCTAGGGGTCCACAATGAGATGACCCTTCTAGAGGGGTAATTTGAATCAACTTAAATTCAAATTACCTCTGTCTCCCCTTCTCCTCACTATTCTTTTTCTCATGCTTTCTTTCTCTGGCCATTTCCTTTTCCTACTGATCATCTCTTTTCTGCTTCCTTTATCATTTTCTCAGAATTACTTTGCCTTTTTGCCATAAGCTGGAATCAAATCCACAGCAACTGGTTTACTGCTTTATAGTTACTGCATCTACTCCGGCAGATGCCTTTGAGGAAGGAAGAAAATCAGGGCAGTGTCTGTCTCTCCTCACAGAAGCTTTAGCATTCCAGTTCCTTGCTACGAGCTCATCTCTGCATGTTAAGTACGGCTTGAACTTTTCCCCCTCTTTCAAAAATGTTGTTTCTTCCAAATGCTCATACTTACTTTTAACCACTTTTGGTATATTTTAATTTGCCAGCTGTTTCTTCCTGGCACTCATTTAAGGTCACAACCATCTGTTTGCCAAGTAGAATAAGGAAATGTAAAAAATTCTTTTCCTCTAGCAGCACAGATACTATAACCTCTATTTCTAACCTTGCCCTCAAATCTAGTCACTATGGAATGCAAAGCGTGTCTACATATCCTCTTCAAAGTGGTAAATGTAGTAACAATGGGTTCCACATGAAAAATAAGTTATAAAAATGCCACCCCCTATAGCAGTGTCTGAGGGAAGCAGGCAAAGAACTGAATAGCTCTTGGGCTGCATGCTAAGAACTGAGTATAAAAGCTGTGTTCTCAACTCCAGAATTTGGCATTAATCCCCTAAGTCTTCTGGGTTCCAATTTGGGGCATGGGGAAGTGTTAGAGGAAAAGATTTCTAAGCTCCTTTCAGGCCTGAGAGGGCTATAGAGAAAGGACCGTATACTTGGAGCTATAATTTCTAGACAATCTTCATTTCTTTTGTGATTTTATCTCTCTTATTGTTGCTTACTTCATCTGTAAAATTTAGACAACAATGCTTTTATCACTCTTTTTTATTGTGATGTCTTTTTTATGCTGATGTCAGATGATCCTAGCTGAAGGCAGAGTATACCACAGAGATGTTTACCTGTGTTTTATTGACTATGAAAAGGCATTTGACTGTGTGGATTCTAACAAACTGTGGATAATGTTGCAAAGAATGGGATTTCCAGAACACTAAATTGTGCTCTTGCGAACCTGTACATAGATCGAAAGGTAGCCGTTCAAAGAGAACAAAGTGACACCGTGTGGCTTAAAGACAGGAAAGGTGTGTGTCAGGGTTGTATCCTTTCACTGTACTTATTCAATCCGTATGCCGAGCAAATAATCTGAGAATTTGGACATAAGAAGAAGAGCAGGGCATCAGGATTAGAGGAAGACTCATTAACAACCTGCATTATGCAGATGATACAACCTTGCTTGCTGAAAGTGAAGAGGACTTGAAGCACTTACTGATGAAGATCAAAGACCACAGACTTCAGTATGAATTCAAGCCAGACCAAGCTCACCGTCGAGTCAATTCTGACTCATAGTGACACTATAGGACAGAGTAGAGCTGCCCCATAGAGTTTCCAAGAAGCAGCTTGTGGATTTGAACTGCTGTGGATTTTAACAGCCATAACACTTAACCACTACACCACCAGGGTTTTCCCAGTATGAATTACACCTCAATATAAAGAAAACAAAAATCCTCACAACTGGGCCAATAAGCAACATCATGATAAATGGAGAAAAGATTGAAGTTGTCAAGGATATCATTTTACTGGAATCCACAATCAATGCCCATGGAAGCAGCAATCAAGAAATCAAAAGAAGCATTGCTTTGCACAAATCTGCTGCAAAAGATTTTTTTAAAGTGTTAAAAAACAAAGCTGTCACTTTGAAGACTAAGATACGCCTGACCCAAGCCATAGCATTTTCAATCGCTTCATATGCGTGTGAAAGCTAGATAATGAATAAGGAAGACAAAGAATAATTGACACCTTTGTTGGCAACGAATATCGAATATACCATGGACTGCCAAAAGAAAGAAAAAATCTGTCTTGGAAGAAGTACAGCCAGAATGCTCCTTAGAAGCAAGGATCGCCAGACTATGTCTCACATACTTTACACATGTTATTAGGAGACATCTGTCCCTGAAGAAGGACATCATGCTTGGTAAAGTAGAGGGTCAGTGAAAAAGAGGAAGACTCTTACTAAGATTCATTGACACAGCGGCTGCAACAATGGAATCAATCATAGCAACAATTGTGAAGATGGCGCAGGACCAGGCAGCGTTTCATTCTGTTGTACATAGGGTCACTATGAGTCGGAACTGACTTGATGGCACCTAACAACAACAATGTGTATATATATATATAAACCCCTCCCTACCTCACTGCCATCAAGTACATACATATACTCTTTTTTATTGCAATGTACATACATATCTATAACAAAACATTTGTCATTTCAACATTTTTCACAAGTGCAGTTTAGTGGCTTTAATATGTTAATCATGTTGTGCGGTCATCACCACTATCTGTTCCCAATTTTTTTCTTCACCTTTAATAGGTCCTCAGTATGCCCTAACCCTTTCGCAACCCATGGTACACACAGTATACCACCCATTTTTTTCTGGCTCTCAGGTTCTTTAGGAGCACAGTTTTACCACTGAAAGTATTTGCTGCCCGCCAGTGGGGACTTGCATAGCAACAAAACGCAAAAGAAAAAATTCAAAAACCAAAACCCATTGCTGTCAAGTCAATTCTGACTCATAGCAACCCTATAGGCCAGAGCAGAACTGCCTCATAGTTTCCAAGGAGCACCTGGTGGATTCGAACTGCTGACCTTTTGGTTAGCAGCTGTAGCACTTAACCACTCCGCCACCAGGGTTTCCAAAGAAATGTTAGTAGAAGCAAAATAACTGGAGTATGAAGTTAGCAAGTAAGGTAGTGCAACCAGAAAGTGTGATTGTGAAAAGCTTTTGTATATTTTGGCTTCTGTACAGTGAGATAAGGCTTACAAGTATGTTTACTATTCCCTTCACGCTATTGGGAAGGTATGGTTACTAGCATTTGGAAATATTCAAGCAAATGGGTTATTTCTTTGGTGAAAACAGTTTGTGATGCACTTCCTGGGCCATGGGACCAATATGTACCAAGTGTATAATGGAACATGAACTGATTGGCCCACTTGCGGTATTCACCTCCCAGATGACATCTTTAACAAAGTGCTTGCCTCCCTGATGGAGAGCATTTTCCGGTCAAGACAACCAGAAGGCAATGGGGAGAATGCAGCGCTCAGAAGAAGGAAACTTGAATAGTTATGTGCAGAAACTACAAAGTGCCTTTATATGTCACTCCATGTTTCTAAAGTTTCACTAAAAATCGAACTGGTAACAATTATGTGCAGCAAGTGTAATGTTTATTTAATAGTGTGCATTTTTGGAAAGTTGAGTAAGATATTTTATGACTCAAGTATAACCAGGAAGTGTGATAAAATTTCTGGGCCATGAGACCCATATGTACCGCATTTGGATGTACTTCAGAAATGTACCTATTCCTTTGGTGTTCAGGCCTTTACCAAGGATGAATGACTGTACCACAAAACATAACCTGTAAATGACAACCAATTATCATATTTGTTTTTACTGCCCAGGTTTGGGTCAGTACTGTCCTTAGACCAGGGCAACCAAGATTCCTGTCCTGGGGTCTGGAAGGCTCAGACCCACTTTCCCAGGATGTGTCTTTTCAAGAGGTCAAGATAGTGTGGGATCAAGGGGATACCCTAGCTCTGCCCTTGCAGATCACAGCCTGGCTACATGAGACACCAGAATTTCCTTCCCAATTGGGGCCAAGCTCATTTCCAAGGCTTGTGTAGGAGATGTCTATGCCACGGATGTGGCACACTAGTGAATACTGGTGTGAGCACTCTTAACCTGGAGAAGTAGGTGTGGATAGAGTTTTGCCATGAAGGCTAGGGTGCCCAAACTCTTGAATGCATGGTCCTTCATGGAACAGGAAAGAGCCAAAGTGTAAAAGGAGTAGGCTGGGTACCTTCCCTTGGTTTCTCTTCAAAATTAACAAATACTGGGTGTGTGTGGGGGGGTACTGATCATCATCCAAACCGTCGCCATTCCCAAATGTATCATCTTCCTAACAAAAATTAGTTTTTCTTGTTTCTCTACAATCCTTTTTTCTACACAGTAGACAGAATGACCGTTTAAAAGTAAAATCAGATGAAATCACTCTGCTTAAAATCTTTCTACGATTCCTCTGCAGTGTGAAAGAAATCAAAACCCCTACCCTGTCTTCAGGGCCCTTCATGGCCTGCATCCTGTCCCCACCCCCGTCTTATCTCATTCCCTCTAACTTTCCCTGTCTCCTGTGATTCAGCCTCCCTGCCCTCCTTTTTGTCCCTTGATAGGACAAATCTTACTCCCTTTCCAAGTCTTTTGCACTTGCAGTTTCACTTGTGTTGCCCCATATCTTGATATGGCCTTTGCTTCCAGTCATTGAGGTCATCTCTTCAGAAAACAAAACAAAACAACTTCTCTCCTTCCAAACTCTCTGTAGTCTCTCTTCTTACCATTATTCCAAGTTTGAAAAACCTTTTTTTGAAATTATATTATCTGTTTACACGTTAGGACTTCTGGGTGGCACAAGGGGTTTGATGAACTACTAACCTAACACAGCAGCACCATGGAAGGAAGTTCTGACAATCTGCTTCTGTAAGGATTGCAGCCAAGAAAACCTCATGAAATAGTTCTACTTTGTAACACATGGTGTTGTCATGAGTCAGATATGACTTGACAGCAATGTTTTTGTTTTTGGTTTTGGGGTTGATGTATTTGCATGCTTATCTCAGTTTCTTCCATTAGAGTTGATCAGGGGCTTTGAGGGCCTTGTTAACTATTTTATCCCTAGAACTTAAAATTTCTAAAGGACATTGGATTTGAAAGAGATATCATCAGGATTTCAAGGGAGAATTGCCATGCATGAAGAAGAGTGCAGATATAGCAATGCCTGGATATCAGTAGGAACAAATAGTTCTGTATTTCTCATCAGGCTACTTTTAATCGCTCCAACTTTCATCTACGCACAGAGTGTCTCAGTGCAATCTGGGGTGGAAAAGGCTGTGATATAAAGGTAAGAATCAAATCTCTAGGGGCTGAGGGGTACCACAGTGGGGCTGTCATCTGAAAGACGTCGTGAGAAACAGCAGGTCTGATTGTGTAGAACTGAACTGCACAAACGAACCCCATTGGCAGCCACTTAGGGAAGCTGATGGAGTCATGGCAGCAATAGGTAGCCTGTGAAGAGAAATGAAGGCCAAAGGAGCCAAGCAATGGGGACATTATACTATTTTACGGAAAATGGAGCTTTTCTCCAGGTCTTACCTTCTGCCCCTTCTAGCTTTCTTGAGGCTAGAATAGCAGCATTAAGATAGGGGCTTGAAGGGGAATATGTTAGTATTGGCTCAATCATTCAAGAAAAGTCATGTGCTTCTTAGAGAAGGTCTGTATCTCTGTTTAAGTTCCAACAAAAAGCTCTGCTTGACTCCCAAGCCTGGACCATAGAGCTCCAGTTACCCCTAACAGCCCCTAAAAGTAAAATACAGGTCCTAGGGGAATATTTCTATAGCTCATGTAAAACATTTTGGAAATTTCTAGCAATATCTGGAAATGAGGTTCTGATAAAAATTTTCAGGAATGTTAGTCAAGGGTGGAAGGAAATATTTGGGGTATTGATGTAGATAGGTTACCTTTATAATCCCATGCAAATGAATCCTGAAATATGCAGACCATCTCTGTAAGTATTAGAGAAAGAGTAAAACTTTTCTGTGTTATGTTTTGGAAATTAACAACCAGTGATCACCTATAATTAACGGACTCATTCAAATCAATGCCCACATTACTTCTATTGCAGAGAAGGAAGACCTAGGGCCCTTAAAGCTTCATTTCTTTGCTGTGTAAGAAATTCCACTATGTGTACTCAGATCCTCATATGCTCCCTAAAGACTGAGCACAACCCTGACATTCTCCAGAGTTCAGAGGGGAGGCTTGGCCACATCCCAGAACGACTATGACCAGCTTATCAATAAGGAAGGAGCCCTGGTGGCACATTGGTTAAGTGCTCAGCTGCCAACCAAAAAGCCGATGGTTTAAACCCACTAGTACTCTGCAGAGAAAGATGTGGCTGTCTGTTTCCGTAAAGGTTTACTGCCTTGGAAACTCTACGAGACAGTTCTGCTATATCCTATAGGGTCTTTGTGCATCGGAATCTACTCGATGGCAATGGATGTGTGTGGTTAATACAGTAAGAGCCCTTAAAGGACAAATGGGCATTTCCCTTTGGTCTGGGGTTGCTACATGAATAGGTTAAGCCTTTGTGTGATTCATGCACTCAGGCTCAAAAATCTATTGTCGTCTTTAACCCATTGTTGCTTGGATGGGGATACTCCAGCCCTGTTACCTGGGTCATTTCTTCCCTTCTTTCAATACTTGTAAGCAGCACCCTCCAAAAGCTTCAGAAAATGAACACTGTCACTCTAACCTCCTCTTCTAGAAAATTCGACGGAAGGATATAATTGAACATCAAAAGCTTAAAGTGTTGCTTCATCTGCTGTGGAAGGAAGATCAGGGGTGCAAATTCTTTTTCAGGGGACTCCGAGTCCCTTTGACCTTACCCTAATGAAGGCAGCATTCAGACTTGTTTCCTGGGTACGTGAACATCCCTACTTCTTGATTCTAGAAAATCCGCATTAGGGTTAGGGACTTGAAGGGGCATGCGGTGATCTTGGCTCAACCATTTTAAAAAGTCGTGTAGTTCTTAGAAAAGGCCTGTACCTCTATTTAACAACCAGTGAGAAGCTTTGCTTTACTACTAAGGCTGGAAAAAAGAGAGTTCAGTAAATGCTAGTTTCCTCCTCTTGCAGCAAGGAGAAAGCTGAATTCATGCATGTAAAAATACAAATACAAAAGAAGTTTCTACTTAGAGTTTTTCTATGCCTATTTCCTATTGATTTACTTATTTTAGTGCAACGGAATTACTTTTATTTCAGCTTAACTGTGAACTACAAGATTTTGGAGTAATTGTCATCAGCAATTCATTTTCATTCTTGGTGCTTAAAGTTCAGGCTAAAATAGAACAGTTACATGCGCCAAAACCATGCTTTATAAGAAGATTAATTCCACATATTCTAAAATTTACCAGGCAAAATCATGCACTACTTCATTCCTGCAACACTTGAATGCTATTTAAGGGAAAAGTGGAAAATAAATTGGAGAGCATTACCCTTGACTTCAAAGACATCTGAAAAGGCTCTGGGTGTTCTGCTTCCTTTAAGATAGCCAAGGACAGAAGCTGCCCAGGGGGTAATGCTTGTCAGAGGGCAAGGTCCACACCCAAAGACGCTCTGCACACCTGAAGTTTCCCACATTGCTCTTCCTGAATCAAACCTGCTCCCTGGCTGAGGAAGCATTCCTCGGGGAATCCGTCTTCTCTAAAAGATAGTCAGGGCTGATAATGTGGCTTATTTCCAGCTAAAAAGATTAGTTGTTTAATTTAATCACTTCGTGTAATTATCCCCATCACTCTTGCCTTATCTTCCTCTCATCAAACCAAATCTCCACAATTTTACAGAAATTTTATATACACAATAAGGTCTGTAATGACACACTGTATGTTTGTGGCATTAATAATCTGACAGCCAGAGACAGCATCAAATTAATACCTGTAATGAATCAGTTTACCATGGGTGATTAATAAGGGGATTGAAACTCAAATATCTAAAACATGCCACTTGAAATCACATAATTTTATTCTTCAGGAAAAATTGGCTGTCATAACATAATATGTTTATTATTAGGATAATAAGTCAATTATCTAGATGAGCTTAGGAACCCTACCAATACATGGTAATGGTAAGTATTGTGAATGGGGGAATTTCCATTCTTATTGGACTTAGCAGTTAAGTATCTAGGAAGCTTAAGGCTGTTGATGTTCTTGTTAGACAGCCCTGATTCATGATGCCCCAGGAACAAAGGAACAAAATGCTGTCCAGTCCTGTGCCATCCCCATGATCAGTTACGGATCAGACCATTGCAATCCATAGGGCCTTCACTGGCTGATTTTCAGAAATAGGTTGTCAGGCCTTTCCTCCGAGTTCATCTAAGTCTGGAAGCTCTGTTAAACCCTGACAGATGAGTGGTGGCTGCACATGAAGTACATTGGGCAGGAATCAGACCCAGGACTCTCACTTGAAACATGAGAATTCTACCATTGAACCACCTGTAGTGGACTAGAACTAGACTTCTGACAGGGTGGGAGTGGGCACAGGTTGGGAAAAATGAACTAAATTCTGCAAAGACTATCTAGAACTGCACTCTTTTGTTTTAGAATTTTTATTTTGAAACCTCCCTGTCTCAACTCCAAGTACATGTGGGGTAAGGGACGAGGTGCTATTGCCTACTCTGGTGAGAAGTATTTTACTACTGACATTGTTTAGAAGGTGAATGGTGATCATAAAAAGAGATTATCTTCTTTTCTTTTGTAATATTGGACTCTCTACAGTTACTGCACCCTTTATTGCCTACAGCAGGACAGGCCGTTCCCACCCTGGGCCCCCACCCCGGGCAAGACACACTGTGCCAAAGTCCCAGCCTTCTATGTGACTTCAGGTTTTGGCATAAAGACAGTGATTACAAAGCATTTTCATCCCCATTTAAGATCAGGGTCAGTGTTTCTAGCTTCAACAATATCTTCTGTTTCCTGGACAGGGACGAACTCCTCCTATATTTGACCCAAAACCAAAAACAAACCCATTGCTGTCAAGTCGATTCGTACTCATAACGAGTCCAAAGGGTTTCCAAGGCTTTAACCACAGGGTTTCCAAGGCTTTAAACTTTACGGAAGCAGACTGCCACATATTTCTCCTGTGGCGCATCTGGTGGGTTTGAACTGCCAGTCTTTTGCTTAGAAGCTGGGTGCCTTATCAATGCGCCACAATCCAAAAATACCAAACCCATTGCCGTTGGATTGATTCCGACTCACAGCAACCTTATGACAGAGAATAGAACTGCCCCACAGGGTTTCCAAGGTGGGAATCAAACTGCCAAACCTCTGATTAGCAGCCGGGCTCTTAACCACTGTGCCACCAGGGCCCCACTGCACCACCAGGGCTCCTATATCTGAAACAATCAATAATAGGTTTAAGCAGAGCAATAGCTCATTTATCTGGTGAGTGAATTTTCCAAACATCGCTTTCCTATTTATGAGCTTAAACATAAAACCAAAGTGTTCTTCTAACCATTTTAAAAAGCTGTTGCTAGTAGAGCTGTATTTATCACACAATATGACCATTTCCATTTGAAAATTTTTTTAACATGTATTGAGACTCATCCAGGCAATGGTGAAGCCATATGCTGAAGATGAATTTAAATGAGATAATGCATTTTTTAAAGCACTATGTAAACTTCAAAATGTTACATAAAACAAAGTGCTAGGAGTATAAAGTGAGCACCTAAGCTCCTAATTTACCCATGGCTGTAGGAAACCTTGGTAATTTAAAGAGAATTGGTTCTAAGCATTCTCTGACTCTGGAAGTCCTGTGGTGGGTATTTAGAAATGCAAAGAGAGGGAGAAGTTGCTGGACTCATATGCTTACAGTCTTCTCTTTTGGTCTTTCTCTTCCTGTTTCCTTTTTCTTTCTATATAATTTTAACTATATTAATTCAGGTATTTGTGTATTTCTGACAGCCATGCTTTAAGCATCTACTATGTTCCTGGGTCTGTGGTACAGGGAAATGCTAGGATTCAAACAGCTGCCTTTGGGAGCCCTTGTGGTGCAGTGGTTAAGAGCTTAACTGCTAACCAAAGGTCAGCAGTTTGAATCTACCAAACACTTCTTGGAAATCCTATGGGACAATTCTGCTCTGTGCTATAGCGTCTTTTGAGTCGGAATTTACTCAATGGCAATTTTTTTTTAAACAAAAATTAATGGAGAAATTTAATTTTAAGCAACTGTGCTTCACTAACTTCCCATTATTTATCATTTCCACACTTATAAATAGTTTTCTTACATTGTCACCTAGCTGTGCCTAACCCCCAGGTGTCATTAAGCCAGTGGTTCAACTCCTGTCATAAAAATTCCCATCATCAGTGCACTGGTATAATTGCATTTGCCTATGAACCGGAATTGACTCGACGGCAGTGGGATGGGTTAGTACATTAATTTTCCATTTAGGTGTAAAGGAGATTGATTTACAAGACAATTGTTACATTAATTCCTGAGAGCAATGTGGGAGTTGTCTTTGAACCCTTAAAGTACATGAAATACATTTTTCCCTTTGGGTAAGTTTACCTACATAAAAAGAAAATGATATTTTAGGGTTATAGTTGTTAATGAGATCAAATAGGGAGTAATGTATGCTTAACCACGGGAAAAACTGAAGAAAACAGGGATTACACCCCAAAGCAAATTTACCCCCAGTAAAATGAAATCAATATTGAAAGCAACGCAGAGCAGAACGGAAAGTTAATTAAATCAAATCATGGAAGAACAAATCTGGCTGCAAAGCCTGCACTTTAGATCCGATGTGCCAGAATATATACTGGAAAAGGGACAAAAATGGCTAAGTAGGTGAGGTAAGAATGCTCAGAACCACAAATTCAATTAATTTAATTGAGAAAGATGACAAAAGACTAGAGTAGGAAGATGAAGTATAAGGCATAGAATACTGGTTGTTTTTAATAAAAGTTAAAAATCTTATTTTTTGTTATTAAAAATTGATATAATATTTACATATTTTTGAAAAAAACTGTTATATATTTTAAATAGGCCCTTTCCCTCCCAGTTCCCTATATTTAGGAGCCCTGGTGGTGCAGTGATTAAAGCACTTGGTTGCTAACTGAAAGGATGGTTGTTCAAAACCACCAGCTGAGAGAAAGGTGGGGCAATCTGCTTCTGCAAAGATTAACAGCCTTGGAAACACTATGGGGGCAGTTCTACCCTGTCCTAGAGGATCACTATGAGCCAGAATCTACTTGACAGCAATAGGTTTTATTTCCCTATATTTAAAAAAAAAAAAATTAAATTACAGGCCTTACAACCAAAAGTAAAATAGACAGAATTCAATAAAGAAGCATAAAAACATGCGTTGAATGAAAAGATAGAAGCTGGACTTATAACAAAATTGTACTGTAAAAATAATCTTTTCAAAATGGCCTCAGTTCCTTGAATACGTTTTCTTCAGTTCTCACATCCATATCCTTCTCCAATTAACCAGAAACCATGATGGAGCTGATGCTGATGCTATTGACCTGGGGACTCTTGGCTCCTGTGTGCATAGCCATCTATATAGGGAAGTGCAGACCATAGCCTGAGATTGAAGAAATAAGACTATCTAAAGCTATTTTTTTTTTTTTTAAGCTATGCGGTCTTGGTGGGGTTGAAAAATTGATTGATGAGGCTTCAAAGAATCACATTGTAATATGCCCCATCAAATGGTTTTAATTTTTATTATTGAAAGTTTGATTTTACTCAGATATGGTAATGCTATTTTCTTCTCAGATATGAAGCATTTACCTTTCCTGGTGGTGAAAGACACAAACAAGCTAAAGATCTATGTGGAGCATAAGGGAGAGACTAATAGATTCTATAGGGGAGGTTCTTTTTTTAATTTTTCCCATGGCCTGACAAAAATGACTATTTCTAATGGCCCTATGACAGCACTAACTTACTTCAGTAACTCCTCCCACTTTGTGGCCTTCCAAAAATGCTGAAACCATTGCTGGTCTTAAACTCTCAGGACATCAGTGAACCACCTGCCACTGTCATTGCTCATGACTTGTTCAAGAAGATTGTCAAAAGAATTGTGTTGATCTTTAACCTCAGAGTGCACATTTTAACAAGCCCATCTTCAGTAATGAAAACCAAATCAATCGTGTAACATTTACAGCCTTGGACACCCACATGGGTAGAGAATTTGACTACTTAACAGGGAACGAATTACTGTTCAATTCATGAGAAAGCACACGATACACATCAGTGTGGACAGAAGAGCTGACTTTCAGTTTTATAATGCTGTGAACATAATAGCCACATTCTCTCCTTTCCAGCACACTATCTTGTGTTGAAGTTGACTCTGCTGTGAAGGGACTGAATTCTACATCTCCATTACCTGTGTTGCATTAAAAAAAAAAAAAACAACTGAAGTGTTAGCTTGGCTAGTGGCACCCTGGACTATGTTGATAAACTAGGCAAATCACAGATGTATGACATTATCAGTGAACTTACTCATATAACTAAGAATCAGAAATTCCTGCACCTTCAAGGAGAAGAACTTATAAAGAACATAAACTCCGAGAGGCTCATACTTCAGCCAACACCACCTGAAAATATTCAGAAATTACTACTTTTGGTTGACACTCCTCTTTTGCTTAAATCTCCTGTGGAGCTATGACTGTTCTAATCAAGGATAATACCACTATTTCTCTCAAGCTTAGCTAGACCTCCCTACCCACCCAGACCCTCAGCCTGGTGTGTTCATTCAACCTTGTGAAGGTAAGCTAACAATGGCCAAGGATAACAAATCGACTGGCAAGTTTGAACCCATAGGCATCCCTGCTGCATTCAGAGTTAAAATAATGATGCCTCCACTCCCGTCAACATGTCTACTACGCATTAAAGTACTAGAAAAGAAAGTAAGGTTGCAATCTCTAATGACAAAGGCCATTTGAAAAAGGAAAATATTGGATCCCAGATCAAAGAGACTAAGATGAACAAATATAAACATGAGAAGCAGAGAGTCACGGTGCCTTCCAAGAACAACATTGAATCTTAAGCTTTCAACTTGAAGGAAACAGTAACACTGAGAAACTTTAAGGCAAAGTAAAGAACAAAGACAATTACAAAATTCTTAACAATTGCAATGAAAAGAACTGATGGGAAAAGAAATTTCTGAGAATGAAGCATTTGAGCACCAGCTGAAGGAGCTGAAGAAAGTCTGCATACCGGCCTTCATTAAATTACCAGGATGCAGAGGTGACCCACAACTGGCACATTCAAGTGGCAAACTCTACAGTGAAAAAATGCAAAAATACAATGGTAATGTATTTTTTTACATTGCTAATCTATGAAAGATCAGCTAAGAAAAATTTAGAGTTTGCTTAAGGGTTTTAAATAGGAGTTATGAATTCAAGTTCATATATATTAATTTAATAGGTATTTAGAGACAAAGTATGGCTGTTTTTGTTTTTTGAACCTTAATTACAATGAAGGAAATCACAGAAGGAGGATCAACAGACTTGGCTAATAAAAACTTCATTACAATGAACAAAGGAAAACTAATTCAGTTCACTGCTGTTTCTTTATTTAGGGCACCGTTGTGTCCCGGTAGGGTTACTGCAGCCTTCTCCTGAGCGATTTTCATGTGTTCTTTCATATTTACTTTAAACCTACTCTTCATAATAAAAATGGAATTTTTTTTTGCCAAACAAAGCACAGGTCTGATCACATTGTTTTGTTTTTTTAATACATTCAGTAGCATACCTTCAAGACAAAGCCTACATTTAAAAATGACTTGCAAATCCTTTCACAGCTCCAAATAGAATAGCTCTATAGGCCACATGGAAGTCACATGTTATCCTGAAGCCAGGTTCTACCTTGTCTTAGATCTGTGACCCTGCTGATCTTCTTACATAAGGGGATTCACTTATATTCTATTGATAGAGTAACTTTTATCAACACTCCAGATCTTGGCTTAGATCTGAATTTTCCATAATCTTTTAGTGGCCTAGTTTAGCTACTTTCCCTATTTTATTTCAGTTATTCTTTGTACCTACTGTGTGACTTTACTGGGTTTGGTAACCATTTCTTGCTCACTTTGCTATACTGAAGGCTCAGCATATTCCATAACATTTAGTAGAGCTATGCTTCTACTATTTGGTTTACTGCCTCTAAACTTGATTCCTTAATTTCCACACATTATCAGGTGGCAATCAATGATCTTATTTTACTTGTCCTTTTTATCCCACTTTTTGTTTTTGCTTCTTTGTTAAAATAAAGGAGCCCTGGTGGTGCAGTGGTTAAAGTAGCTTGTCTGTTAACCAGAAGTTTGGCAGTTGGAACCCACCAGCTGGGAGAAAGATGTGTCAGTCTGCTTCCATAATGGTTACTGCATTGGAAAGCCTATGGGGCAGTTTTGGTCTATCCTGTAGGGTCACTATGAGATGGAATTGACAAAACGGCAAAAGGTTTGATTTTGGGATTGGTTGTTAAAATATGTTTCCATAGTGTACTTTCTCACTTATCCCCACCTTTGTTTTAAACTAGATCTAAAACTAAATATATTCAATACTTGCTACTGCTCTTTTATCAAAGTTTCCTCGATCATCCATTTTTTGGATAAAATTACACTGTAGTAGATTCTTCACGCGTGACTTGTAAGTACACCATGCCCTGAGTTTTGATACCTTTTAAACTGCTTTATTATGACCTTGAAATTACAGCATGCCTAGATATTGAACTTTCTCCTTTAATCATCACAAGACTCTTTGTCCCTACTGTTAATATAATTCCCCATGCATCTGTCAGTTTATAGTACTGTGATCAAAAGAATTTGGAGATTATAGAATAATATTATTAACATCACGCTCAAGTAAAATTTTACTGAAGATCATTCAAAAATGATTGCAGCAGTACATCAACAGTGAACTGCCAGAAATTCAAGTTGGGTTCAGAGGAGATGAACTTGGAACCAGAGATATCATTGCTGATGCCAGATGGATCTTGGCTGAAAGCAGAGAATACCGGAAAGATGTTTCCCTGTGTTTTATTGACTATGCAAAGGCACTCAACTCTGTGGATCATAAGAAATTACTGATAATATTGTGGAGAATGGGAATTCCTGAACACTTAATTGTGCTCATGAGGGACCTGTACATGGACAAAGAGACAGCTATTCTAACAAAACAAGGGGATACTGGGTGGTTTAAAGTCAGGAAAGGTATGCGTCAGGGTTTTATCCTTTCACTCTATTTATTCAATCAGTATGCTGAGCAAATTATATGAGAAGCTGGACTATATGAAGAAGAACAAGGCATCAGGATTGGAGGAAAATTCATAAACAACCTGTGATATGCAGATGACACAACCTTGCTTACTGAAAGTGAAGAGGTCTTGAAGCACTTACTGATGAAGATCAAAGGCCACAGCCTTCAGTATGGATTACACCTTAACATAATGAAAACAAAAATCCCCACAACTGGACCAAAGAGCAACATCATGGTAAAAGGAGAAAAGATTGAATTTGTCAAGGATTTCATTTTACTTGTAACCAGAGCCAAAGGCCATGGAAGCAGCAGTCAAGACATCAAAAGACTCATTGCATTGGGCAAATCTGCTGCAAAAGACCTCTTCAAAGCGTTGAAAAGTAAAGATGTCACTTTGAGGACTAAGGTGCACCTGACCCAAGCCATGGTGTTTTCAATCACCTCATGTAAAAGCAGGATGATGAATAAGGAAGACCGAAGAATTGATTCCCCATAAAGCAGACCAGTTGGATAAGGCCGTGCTTAGCCAGACCCATGGTGATACAGACAGGGAGCCAATCACATTATAAGCATGAGTAGTGGCCATGTATGAGCTTGAGAAAGTGAAAGGAAAGGTAGGTGACAGTGACACTTTACGGGTCTATGCTAAAGCTGCATGTATTTTCAGGTGCACCTAGCCTTGCAAAGCAGTATTTATGTATGTATGCCTGTATGGATGGATGCCTTTATTTATTACTTTTGCCAGTTATAGTTGGATTTTATGTTATCTACAACCAAAGGACCTTAAGCCATACTGCTAGAAAACATCAACTCTATGAAATGTAATAATGTTATTAAAATAAATTCAGATTTTCTAACTCCGTAGTATGTTTACAAAACTGATTAAATTGCTTAGAATTTTTGCATCTAAGCTCCTTGCTTTGAGCTATATGCAGATCTGTTCCACATGTGATTATTATGGGGCTCTGGAAGAAGGGAAAGCCATTCTTCCTGCAATGGCTGAAGCAGAGGAAAGCAAGGGCAACAGGACAGGCATAGCTCGAGCTTTTGCTTGCATTCCATCTATTAACATCCCATTGAAAAAAGCAAATCACAGTTACGCCCAAACGATAGGGGACTTGAGAGTATACTTCTTGTGGGAGGAAATGCAAAGTCACAAAGTCACATGAATAAGAAAGAAGGAAAGAATTAGAGCCCATAGGAACTCTGTCATCCGTTCCAACTGATAATGATTTAACCATGATGCAGGGTAGCACAGATTTGGGCAGTTTGGTCTGACTGGTATTTTACACTAGGCACAGTACATGACCTAGGGACGATTGAAATAATGGAAACTTGTTCTCTGACTTCAAAAGGCCAACAATTGTGGGAGGGAGAGGGAAAATACAGACCAAAAGAGAGACCCATGCACAAATAAAAATAATTTGTGGTTGACTTTATTCTATTTAAAATAAAAGTAAAAATTGGAATCAAAGAGAAGGAAAGGTGATTTATGATGGGAAGAGTCAGAAGTTGAGCTGGCTTTGAAAGAGGAAGGGAACTGAGATTTCCCAGTTAGGTGGAGATGAAATTAAGGGTGAAGAAACAGAAGGAAAATTGAAGGAGAATTATTGTAATAAGGGAGAGGGAGATAATTTCACACGGAATTTGTCTGCTCAGAACAGCAGCAAGGTGGAATAAATTTGAATCTTCCTGCCTTTCCTCGTATCTAGATTCTTTGAACTGAGGTCTCAAGTAGTATTAAATATTTTGTATTTTTTATGAATTTCAGCTAGACTAGAGTTTTATTGTAAGCCACTTTGGATAATAGTATTAAAGAAATATGCTTACAATAATTATTTTATTGATAAAATTGAATTTAGTGTGGATGGGAAATAAAAATAATTTAATAAGCTAAGCAATAATCAATTTTTGTCAGAGAAATATATGTCATTGCCATGTACCCAATAATACATTTGATCTCTATCCGTTTAGGACCTTACAGCATAGTAATAATCTCTTTTGTAAAATACATGAATAAAATTATATTATAAGGTTATACAACGAATTGGACATAAAATTCCAATGACAAGAGGTTTCATTTTAACATTAGCTTTTTAGAATAGAGATTAAATGAAAATCCTTTCTTCTCTATTATAAAAGGTTAAACTCATTTACCAAAGTGCATATCCATTTACATAGAAGATAGCTGTAAGCGCAAAGGAAGCGAAATTCCCCTTGGCCTTTAGTGACTGGTAAACAATGCTTTCAGTATTATTTTAATCCTCTTCGTGTGATGGTGATCTCTTTAGATGAAGCTTAAAGACCACGGCCTTTTCAGGTTGTTGCGTAACCCTCGGTCTATTCTATAGTCCACGGGAAGTGATCTATTGAAATTCATTTCTAGCAGTTTGACCAGTCACGTTTCTCATGAATGAACTGCACTTTGACCACCAAGACTGACAATCTAGATTTTAAAGAAAAGATAAACATATCCGGTTTTTATTCTGCAAGTTGATAGCAGCTCTGAGATTTTAGAGTATAGCGGTGAAAGTCTCAGACTCTTCATCTTCCGGGCTCACTGGTTGTTGGCGGCTTCCTACCCTTGCAGCTGCATGACTGAGGCCCCCGCTCCCTGGCTGGCAGTGCTGGCTGTCACCCGGGACTGCTCTCCCTTCCTGGATGCTGCCCTCAGATCCTTGCCAAAGGACTCTCTTCTTTCACAGAATGGCTGTGAGCTTTCTTCCAAGTCCAGAGCACGTTTCTGACATTTTACTTTCCTTTAAAGGGCTCATCTGATTAGGTCATACACAACTGGTATGATCTCCATTTTGATTAACTCCAAGTCAACTGATTAGTGTCCTAACCGTGGAAGGGATAGTCCATTGTATTCATCGGCTCTACCCACATTCGATGGGAGGTGATTCTATATGGTATGTGCACCAGGGGGCAGGAATCTTTTTTTTTTTTTTTTTTTGCTTTAAATGTAGATTTATAGAACAAATTAGTTTCTCATTAAAAAATTAATATGTATATTGATTTGTGACATTCATTGTCCACCCCATGATGAGTCAACATTCTCCCCTTCTCTATCTTGGGTCCCCAACTTCCATTCACCCAGCTTTCCTGTCCCCTCTTGCCTTCTCATCCTTGAGGGAGCAGGGATCTTGGGGGCCATCTTGGAATTCTGTCTACCACAGACTGATTATTGTAAAGTATTTCTACAAGTTTAAATTTCATAGCCCCTTAGAAGAATTTAGGAGTGTAAAAGATCAAGTAATCGTATAACAGAACTGGGTCAATTATTTGCTTTTCTTGGGATGCCTGGAAGTCTGGCACTTGCTTTTGTTAAGTCAAGAATGAGTTGAGCAAGCTAGTGATGTACAATGTATTGTTTAAAGTTTGACACCCCCCTGAAGGAACCCAATATCAGCTTCTCCTTTTTTTTTTAAATGTATACACTGGCGCATTACACCTGGTTTAACCAGTTATCCAGTCTGACCCTGCCTTGAGACCAGTGGGATGTATAAGACTTTACTGGAAACTTTTTCCCATGTTCTGTCTAAACCAAGATTCCTCATGCATGCCTTGGTGGTTCACAATCTGAAAGAAAAGGGTGTCTAGGGTGATCGATCATCCCAGTTTATCTTCACACAAGGATTTCCCAGGACACGGAACTTTCAGTGCTAAAACTATAAAAGTCCCAGGAAAACTGGAATGTGTTGGTCACCCTAAGGTGTATCCTGTGCAACTGAGGAAAGGCCCTGTGGAGCTGGGCTTGGAAGTCTCTTAGGCTTCCAGTGCTTGCCTGAGTGAGTTTTCTCAAATTGTACTATATCTTTTATTTTTGTTTAAACACTACATGAATTAACCCTGAGAAGTTTCATGTGTCTTTTTAATTATTTAATTCTATGTAATCATTGCAAAGAGTTAAGAGTTTTTAAAGCAAGTACAAGAAGATAGGGCACTTAATAATGGGTTAGAACTGTGTTTTTAGAGATTTAGGCCCATAACTCTGTAAAGGTTATTGAGGAAAAAAAAATGTTAAATCTCAAACACACCAAAAAAAAAAAAAAATTGCTGACTCATGACGACCCCACATGTTTCAGAATAGAACTGTACTCCATGGAGTTTTCAATGGTTGTAATGTTATAGAAGTAAATTGCCAGGCTTTCTTCAGTTGGGTGGATTCCAACTACTAAACTTTTGGTTAGTAGCCAAAAGCAAACCTTTTGTGCCATCCAGAAAACTTTCATCCTCTTAAGGAACACTTTCAATGCTAAAGTTTGGGGCAACATTAGAGGTTTGTGACTGTGGCTTTGGGAGGTATATATACATACATATTGCTGACTCTCACAGGTGCACAATTCGATCTCATCAAACCTAAGAGGTAGGAGTGAGAAGCATGTTATGGCATTTGATATCTACAAAAAAATTGATCATATGTCATACTCTTATCAAAAGAAAATTTTTCCACAAGTTGCTATTAAAAAAAAAAAAACTACTTAATAAATCATATTTTTTTCTTTCTTTGTTAATTGCGTGGAATGTCTTGTTTTAATATCAGAAGTTTTGTATAAGGGTTTAAATCGTATCCACATTTTACTGATGTTTACCATGGATAGAGAAGTTTATTAACTTTGTCACATCCTCACAGCTTCCGAAGACACTTCTTTTGTTCCCTAAGTCATACTCTCCATAAAGGTAGTTTTCCAAAACCATAATGTTGGACAGTTTGAAATGACTTCATTACCTTGCTGGTCCAACCAACTATATTCAGCATCTACTTGAAACATGTGTTGGTAAGTCATTTTCTCCCATGACATTGTTCTTCATTTTTGATACACTTTTATCATATAAAGTTTGCTATCTTGAATTAAATCTCTCTTTAACTCCTGTAAATTGATTTAACTTCTACTCTGTGATTCTAAATACACGTACATATAGCTTCCAAAACTAGGAAAACACCCTCCTATGTTCTTTCAAGCCTTTTCTTCTACAGGCTCTGCATTCAAGTTTCTTCAATGGTGCCATGTATGACACAGTTTCAAGATTATTTCCCATTTGTAAGCTCTCCTTCAGAGCTGATCCTTTGTATCAATGCACCTCCTGCCACGTAGCATGCAAACCTGTGTGTAGTTTTGTTGATACACTCTGGGAGATAATGAGAAAATCTATGTGAATCTAATTTTTCTGCAACTTGGGAACCAGTTTGAACTGGAGTCTCTCTAGTACCTGGTATGTCTTTGCAAAGGGATTTTTTAAGACAAGTTGGGACAGTATTTCACATCAATTTGCCATTTTGTTTTGACTTTGGTCCTATATGCCAGAAAGGCAAATTTTCCAAGAAGGAGAGGTGCTAAGCTCCACTTTTTGATATAAAATCTGGGTAATAGTTCAATAGATTTCCCAGCTAAAATTAAGAAAAGAAATCAGAAATTATAAAAGCAATCAGAAAACAAACAAAAAGGTTCAAGAAACATGTGTGTTTTACATTTTATTGAATTCCACTTTAATGTGAAAATATGCCCTCAAACTGAAGGTCACTGTAAGAAACAGCTGCATTTATAATAAGAATGTTGTCAGTGAAATTGTTCATGACATTTCACAGAGTTATCTCCGTAAAGTTAACCAGATGAAATTCCTTTTCAGTTTTAGTACTAAGAACAATTGTACTTCTTCTGTATTTCCCATATATTAACTGAGGGTCATTGGGAATGTATATACTAAGTCTATTTTTCTATGCTGATTACAAGGAAGCTGAGAAGTAGACTTGAGGTTCGGGGGTACAAAATATGTAAAGCAACATGGTAGACATGTTCAGTTTCATTCATGGTCCTATCCAATATCCTCACACTTGTTTTCCTTTTTTAATTTTAGCTTCAATTAAGCTGAGCGATGGTGTTTTATCAGTTAGTTTGGAGCAGTTGCTTTTGGAGATCCATCCAGTCCTACTTCCCTGGTCTAAGAACGCATGCTCCAGCTTCTGCTCTTTTAAATCCTAACTAATTGAGCTTGAAACCTTCTCCAGAGAACCACCCTTGGGAAACTAGAGTTATTCAGCCCCAGGCACTCAGGATTTCACTTTACCTGAAATCTAACACTTGCTTGGCTTCTGCCCCTTCCCTGCTCTGCTTTCCTACACCTTCTTGGAACACGCCCTTAATAGCAGTTTGGACACATGCCCTTAACTCAAGCTATGATTCTGGAGAAACTAAAGTAAGGCATCATTTACAGTTATATACGTACAAACACTCATATGAAGATATATAGGCAGATAGAGAGAGAGAAAGAGAAATAGAAAGATAGTCAAAATTGTAAGTCAAATATCAATTCCACTGCTCACTTTTAATAATTGGAAATGTCTACAAGGGATTTGTAACATTGGGAAGAAGAAATTCCAGACACTTAACTGTGCTCTGGAAACCCTGGTGGAGTAGTGATAAAGCGCTAAAGCTGCTAATCAAAGGGTGGGCAGTTCGAATCCACCAGGCGCTCCTTGGAAACTCTATGGGGCAGTTCTACTCTGTCCTATAGGGTCGCTATGAGTCGGAATTGACTCGACGGCACTGGGTTTGGGTTTTGGTTTTTAACTGTGCTCTTGAGAAACCTGCACTTAGAACAAAAAGCAGTCATTCAATCAGAACAAGGGGATACTGCATGGTTTAAAGTCAGGAAAGGTGTGTGTCAGGGTTGTATCCTTTCAGCATACTTATTCAATCTGTATGCTGAGCAAATAATCTGAGAAGCTGGACTACGTGAAAAAGAATCGTGAAACAACAGGATTGAAGGAAGACTCATTAACAACCTGCAATATGCAGATGACACCATCTTATTTGCTGAAAGTGAAGAGGTCTTGAAGCACTTACTGATGAAGATCAAGGACCACAGCCTTCAGTATGGATTACACCTCAACATAAAGAAAACAAAAATCCTCACAACTGGACCAATAGACAACATCATGATAAGCAGAGAAAAGATTGAAATTGTCAAGGATTTTATTTTATTTGGATCCACAATCAACACTCATGGGAGCAGCAGTCAAGAAATCAAAGATGCATTGCATTGGGCAAATCTGCTGCAAAAGACCTCTTTAAAGTGTGGAAAAGCAAAGATGTCACCTTGAAGACTAAGGTGCACCACACCCAAGCTATGGTGTTTTCGATTGCTTCATATACATGAGAAAGCTGGATGATTAACAAGGAAGACTGAAGGAGGATTGATGCCTTTGCCTTATGATTTTGGCTAAGAATATTGAATACATCATGAACTGCCAAAAGAACAAACAAATCTGTTTTGGAAAAAGTACAACCAGAATGCTCCTTAGAAGCAAGGATGGCAAGACTATGTCTCACATACTTTGGACATGTTATTAGGGCAGGACATCATGCTTCATAAAGTAGAGGGTCAATGAAAAAGAGGAAGACCCCCAAAGAGATGGATTGACACAATGGCTCAACAACGGGCTCAAGCATAACAATTGTGAGGGTTGGGCAGTACAGGGCAGTGTTTCATTCTGTTATACATAGGGTCTCTATGAATGGATGGATGGCACCTAACAACAACAGCAACAAAGGATTAGTAAAAGTGGAGTGGGAAATGATGGAGTGGAAGGGTGTAGAAAGGGCGGAAAGAGGGAGGGTCACTTTTCTGAAATACCTTCCAGAATTCCTTTGATACTTGGAGTGGAATTAATGTTTCATGTTCTACACACATACATATAATCAACAAGGATGGGGGGAAAATTCCAAGCTAAAACAGAAACAAATGTGCTTAAAAAAAAATTTATATTTAAAATGAATGTTGTAACAAGACTGAGTAGTGTAGGTGAGCAAGTGCTAACCCAAGTAACATTTTTACACAGCATTTGATGGTATAACCTCAGGCTAAAATAAACAAATTAAAAAAAATCTGTAATAACTGTTTGTTATTTTATTTATTTATTTACAGAGGTATGGGTTAGATATTCTGAAATGACTTTCTGTGTATGCTAGGACTGAGTAAATAAGAAACTATTATGCATAATGAAAAACAGGGTTCTCCTTGTCAGAAAAGGGAGTTATCAATATAGAAAGAAATCCCTGTGCTATTACATTCAAGTCAAAGATACCAATATAAACTCCTTTAATTCTATATAGATTTATATAGAAATAGATATAGAGATAATTATATCTATATGGATATAACTACATGTAATTATACATACAGACAGTTATAACTATATAGTTACATGGAGTATCTCCCTGGTGCAAATGGTTACTGCACTAGACTGCTAACAGAAAGATGGGGAGTTTGAGCCTACTCAGAGGTGCCAGGGAAGAATGGTCTGGTGAGCTACTAAAACTTCCACAGTTCTACTCTGACACATGAGGCTGCAATAAGTTTGAGCTGATATAACAACAGGTATATAGTTATATATATATATTTATATAACCGTATGGATATATATATGGATATAATCATATGGATACAGATACTTTCTCTAAATGAGCATATATACATACATACATACATATATATCCATATGAAATACAATGCTGTCCCTGATGGGAAAATATCAATATGCTTATAAGGAGGACCAGTTAATGCAACTATTATTCAAATTTACACACCAACCACTAACGCCAAAGATAAGGAAATTGAAGATTTTTACCAACTTCTGCAGTCTGAAGTTGATCAAACATGCAATCAAGATGCATTGATAATTACTGATGACTGGAATGCCAAAGTTGGAAACCAAGAAGGACCAGCAAGTAATTGGAAAATATGGCATATATTCTGTCATAATCTGGATTTTTTTTTAAATAAAGAACATTATTGGAACAGTTAATGAAGTTGTAAAAACGTGTGTAATTAGCTAGTAGTTTTGTATCTATGAATTTCCTTATTTTTATAATTGCGTTACAATTATGTAAGAGAATGTCCTTGTTTTTAGGAAATACATAAATTGTGTTTTTTTGAATAACTTATTTTGGTTTTTGTCATTATTGAGAATATACACAAAACGCACAATATATATCAATTCGACAACGTCTACATATACAATTCCATGACATAGATTACATTTTTCAAGTTGTACAACCATTGTCACCTTACTTTCCTGAATTGTCCCTCCCCCATTAACATAAGCTTACTACTGCCTCCTAAGTTTCCTATCTAATATTTATGGTTTCTGTTGTCAGTTTGATCCCATATAGTTCTTAAAAGGGTACAATGCTCAAGGCAGACATTCTTTACAACTTAACCTAAATGATTGTTTGGTTTTAAGAAGACTTCAGTGAGTATTTTTGGTTTAAGATTTAAATATTATTTAAAGGCAGTAGTTCAGCAAATTGGAGGTAGAACAGAAGCAGTAAACATGTTATTAGGTCAATTAATGGGATGTCCCACGAAACCATGACCCTAAATCTCCAAACCAAGAAACTAAATCCCATGAAGTGTTTGGTTATGCATAAGCAGCCCCAGCAGCTACTCTTTTTTTGCTATTGTTATTATTGTAAATATATCCATCACACAACTTTTGCCAATTCCACTTTCTACAGTTGTGCAATTCATTGACAGTAATTACATTAATCAGCTGTGCAACTCCACCCTGAATCAATACGGTTTTTCCATCACTGCTAACTGTAACTCTGCTCCATAAGGAATAAACCCCCCACCTCTCTCCTCCCTCTTGCCCCTGCTAACTACCAATAAACTTTGATCTCTATACATTTGCCTGTTCTTGTTTTTTATATATATAAATAAGGCCACACAATATTTGTCCTTTTGTGATTGACTTATTTCACTCAGCATAATGTCTTCGACTTCCTGCAGGTTGTGGTATGTATCAAGACTTCATTTCTCTTTCTAAGTAGTACTCCTTCGTATGTATGCAGCACATTTTGTCTGTTGATTGGCATTCAGATTGTTTCCACATTTTGGCTATTGTGACTAAGGCTGCAATGAACATTGTTGTACATATGTCTGCTTTTGTTGATGCTTTCAAGTCCCTTGGGTTTTGTCTTAGTTATCTAATACTGCTATAACAGGAATACCACAAGTGAAGGGCTTTAACAAAGAGAAATTTATTCTCTCACAGTCTAGGAAGCTAGAAGTCCAAATTCAGGGTGCCAGCTCTAGGGGAAGGCTTTCTCTTTCTGTCACCTCTAAAGAAAGGTTCTTGTTATCAATCTTCCCCTGGTCTTGAAGGTCTCAGTGTAGGGATCCTGGGTGCAAAGGATGCACTCTGCTCTTGGCATACTTTCTTGGTGGTATGAGATCCCCTTGCTTCTCTGCTCACTTTTCTCTTTTACATCTCAAAAGAGATCGACTCAAGATAGGACCTAAACTTACAGATTGCATCCTGCCTCACTAACATAATTGCCTCTAATTCTTCATCATTAACATTACAGAGGTAGGATTTACCATATATAGGAAAATTACACCAGAGGACAAAATGGTGTACAATCACACAATACTGGGAATCATGGCATAGCCAAGTTGACACAACTTTGCGGGGGACAGAATTCAATCCACAACAGGTTTATTCCTAGCAGTGAAATTGGTGGGTTATATGGTAGTTCTATTTTTAGTTTTTTTGAGGAACTGTTACACTGTTTTCCACAAGGCCTTCTTCTTCTATTCCTGCCAGCAATGGACAACACTTCCAATTTACCCACATGCTCAACAAGATTCATTATTTTCGGTCTTATTTTATTTTATCTAATCCATCCTAATGGGAGTAAAATAGTATCTCTTCGTGGTTTCATTTACATTTTTCTGATGGCTAAAGTCAATCATTTTTTCATGTGTTTGGTGGTCATGTGAATGTCCTCTTTCATGAAATGTCTATTCAAATCCTTTGCCAGTTTTTTTTAACTGAATTATTTTGTTGTTGTTGCCAAAGTTTTGCACACACACACACATATATATATGTTATTAGATTCTTATCAGATACATGGTTTCTGGGGATATTCTCAAAGTCTTAGCTTGTCTTTTCACTTTTTTTGTAAAGTCTTTAGAGGAACAAAATTTTTAATTTTTATGAGGTCCCATTTATTCATTTTGTCTTTTGCTGTTGCTGCTTTTGTTATTATATCAGATAATCCATCGTTCAAAGGTAGGCTCAACAGCCTTGTCCCTGCATTTTCTTCTAATAATTTTATGATTTTAGTTTTAACATTTTGGTCCTTAATCCATTTTGTATTTGTTTTTGTGTACATGGATCCTACTATATTTTTTACATTTGGAAATCCAATTTTCCCACCACCCATTATGGAAGACTCTTTGCCCAACAAATGGATTTAGTACACTCCCCAAAAATCAATTAACCATATATGTGTGGGTTTATTTTTGGACTCTCAATTCTATTCCATTGGTCTATGTGTCTATTATTATGCTAGCACCAGGCTGCTTTGATTACTGTCGCTATATCGAATGTTTTAAAATCAGTAAGTATGAGTCCTCATACTTTACTCTTTTCCTCAACATTGATTTAGCTATTTGTGGCCTCTTGCCATTACATATAATACTGAAGATTGCTATTTCCATTTCGGTAAAGAAGGCTGTTGGAATTTTGATTTGAATTGTGCAGAATCCATATATCACTTTGGGTAGTATTGACACCGTAATAATATTAAGTCTTTCAATCTGTGAATATGGGAATTTTTCCATTAATGTAACTCTCCTTTAATCTCTTTCAGCACTGCTTTATAACTTTTTTTAAATTTTTATTGTGCTTTAAGTGAAAGATTACAAATCAAGTCAGTCTCTCATACAAAAATTTATATACACCTTGCTATATATTCCTAATTGGTCTCTCCCTAATGAGACAGCCCGCTCCTTCACTGCACTCTCTCTTTTTGTGTCCATTCTGCCAGCTTCTAACCCCCTCTTCCCTCTCATCTCCTCTCCAGGGAGGAGATGCCAACATAGTCTCAAGTGTCCACTTGACCCAAGAAGCCCATTCTTCAACAGCATCTTTTTCTATCCCATTGCCCAGTCCAATCCCTGTCTGAAGAGTTGACTTTGGGAATGGTTCCTGTCCTGAGCTAACAGAAGGTCTGGGGACCATGACCACTGGGGTCCTTCTAGTCTCTGTCAGACCATTACGTCTGGTCTTTTGACAAGAATTTGGGGTCTGCATCCTACTGCTCTCCTGCTCCCTCAGGGGTTCTCTGTTGTGTTCCCTGTCAGGGCTGTCTTCAGTTGTAGCCGGGGACCATCTAATTTTTCTGGTCTCAGGCTGATGTAGTCTCTGGTTTATGCGGCCCTTTCTGTCTCTTGGGCTCGTAATTACCTTTTGTCCTTGGTGTTCTTCATTCTCCTTTGGTCCAGGTGGGTTGAGACCAACTGATTCATCTTAGATGGCCGCTTGCTGGCTTTTAAGACCCCAGATGCTACTTTCCAAAGTAGGATGAAGAATATTTTATTAATAGATTTTATTATGCCAAATGACTTAGATGTCCCCTGAAACCATGGTCCCCAGACCCCTGCCCCTGCTATGCTGACCTTCGAAGCATTCAGTTTATTCAGGAAACTTCTTTCTTTTGGTTGAGTCCAGTTGTGCTGATCTCAACTGTATTGTATGCCGTCTTTCCCTTCACTTAAAGTAGTTCTTATCCACTAATTAGTGAAAACCCCTTCCCTCCCTCCGTCCCCCCCAGTAACCATCAAAGAATATTTTCTTCTCTGTTTAAACTATTTATCCAGTTCTTATAATAGGGATCTTATACAACATTTGTCCTTTTGCAACTGACTAATTTCACTCAGCCTAATGCCTTCCAGATTCCTCCATGTTATGAAATTTTTCACAGATTCAGCCCTGTTCTTTATAGATGCATAGTATTCCATTGTGTGAATATACCATAAATTATTTATCTGTTCATCTGTTGATGGGCACCTTGGTTGCTTCCAACTTTTTGCTATTGTAAAAGTGCTGCAATGAACATGGGTGTGCATATATCCGTTTGTGGAAAGGCTCTTATTTCTCTAGGATACATTCCAAGGAGTGGGATTGCTGGATAGTATGGTAGTTCTATTTCCAGCTCTTTAAGAAAGTGCCAAATTGATTTCCAAAGTGGTTGTACCATTTTACATTCCCACCAGGAATGTATAAGTGTTCCAGTCTTACCACAATCTCTCCAACATTTATTATTTTGTGTTTTTTGGATTAATTGCAGCCTTGTTGGAATGAGATGGAATCTCATTGTAGTTTTGATTTGCATTTCTCTGGGCTGGGCTAATGGCTAATGATCATGAGGATTCCCTCATGTATCTGTTAGCTACCTGAATGTCTTCTTTAGTGAAGTGTCTATTCATATCTTTTGCCCATTTTTTAATTGAGTTATTTGTCTTTTTGTAGTTGAGTTTTTGCAGTATCACGTAGACTCTAGAGATCAGGAGCTGATCGGAAATTTCGTACCAGTCCGCAGGTAATCTTTTTACTCTTATGGTGAAGTCTTGGGATGAGCATAAGTGTTTGATTTTTAGGAGCTCCCAGTAATCTAGTCTTTCTTCTGCATTGTTAGTGATGTTTTGTATACTGTTTATGCCATGTATTAGGGTTACGAACGTTGTCCCTATTTATTCTTCCATGATCTTTATTGTTTTAGATTTTATATTTAGGTCTTTGATTCATTTTCAGTTCATTTTTTTGCATGGTGTGAGGTATGGGTCTTGTTTCATTTTTTTGCAAATGGATATCCATCCACTTATGCCAGTACCATTTGTTAAAAAGACGGTCTTTTCCCCATTTAACTGCTTTGGTGCCTTTGTCAAATATCACCTGCTCATATGTGGATGGATTTATGTCTGGATTCTCAATTCTGTTCCATTGGTCTATGTATCTGTTGTTGTACCAGTACCAGGCTGTTTTGACTACTCTCGCGGTATAATAGGTTCTCAAATCAGGTAGAGAGAGGCCTCCCACTTTGTTCTTCTTTTTCAGTAATGCTTTACTTATTTGTGGCCTCTTTCTCTTCCATATGAAGTTGGTGATATGTTTCTCCATCTCATTAAAGAATGTCATTGGAATTTGGATTGGGATTGCATTAAATCTATAGATGGCTTTTGGTAGAATAGACATTTTTATAATGTTAAGTCTTCCTATCCATGAACAACGTATATTTTTCCACTTATGCAGGTCTTTTTTGTTTTCTTGCAGAAGTGTTTTGTAATTGTCTTTGTATAAGTCTTTTACATCTCTGGTAAGATTTTTTCCTAAGTATTTTATCTTCTTGGGGGCTTCTGTAAATGGCATTGATCTGATGATTTCCTCTTCGATGTTCTTTTTGTTGGTGTAGAGGAATCCAACTGATTTTTGTACGTTTACCTAGTATCCTGATACTCTGCTGAACTCTTCTATTAGTTTCAGTAGTGTTCTGGAGGATTCCTTAGGGTTTTCTGTGTATAAGACCAAGTCATCTGCAAATAGAGATACTTTTACTTCTTCCTTGCCAATCTGGATGCCCTTTATTTCCTTAACTAGCATAATTGCTCTGACTAGGACTTCCAGCACAATGTTGAATAAGAGTGGTGATAAAGGGCATCCTTGTCTGGTTCCCGATCTCAAGGGGAATGTTTTCAGACTCTCTCCATTTAGGATGATGTTGGCTATTGGCTTGGTATAAATGCCCTTTGTTATGTTGATGAATTTTCCTTCTATTCCTATTTTGCTGAGAGTTTTTATCATGAATGGGTGTTGAAATTTGTCAAATGCCTTTTCTGCATCAATTGATAAAATCATGTGGTTCTTATCTTTTGTTTTATTTATATGATGGATTACATTAATTGTTTTTCTAATGTTGAACCATTCCTGCATACCTGGTATGAATCCCACTTGGTCGTGGTGAATTATTTTTTTGATATCTTGTTGCATTCTCTTGGCTAGAATTTTGTTGAGGATTTTTACGTCTAAGTTCATGAGGGATAAATGTCTGCAAGATTCTTTTTTTGTGCTGTCTTTACAAAAAAAAAAAAAAATATTATTTATTTATTTATTTTTACCTGGTTTTGACATCAAGGATATGCTGGCTTCATAGAATGAGTTTGGGAGTATGCTGTCCTTTTCTATGCTCTGAAATACCTTTAGTAGTAGTGGTGTTAACACTTCTCTGAAACTTTGGTAGAACACTGCAGTGAGGCCTTCTGGACCAGGGCTTTTTTTTTTGTTGGGAGTTGTTTGGTTACCTTTTCAATCTCCTCTTTTGTTATGGGTCTATTTAGTTGTTCTACCTCTGTATTCGTTTAGGTAGGTAGTGTGTTTCTAGGAATTCATCCGTTTCTTTTAGGCTTTCAAATTTGTTAGAGTACAGTTTTTCATAGTAATCTGATATGATTCTTCTAATTTCAGTTGGGTCTGTTGTAATATTGCCCATCTCATTTCTTATTTGGGTTATTTGCTTCCTCTCCTGTTTTGCTTTTTTCAGTTGGCCGATAGCTTATCAATTTTGTTAATTTTTTTTTCCCCAAGAATCAGCTTTTGGGGTTGTTAATTCTTTCAACTGTTTTTCTGTTTTCCATTTCATTTAGTTCTTCCCTAATTTTTATTATTTGTTTTCTTCTGGTACCTGATGATTTTTCTAGTGGCTCTCTTTATATTTGTTCAAGTTGTAGGGATAATTCTTTGATTTTATCCCTTTCTTCTTTTTCTATGTGTATATTTTTTGATATAAATTGACCTTCGAGCACTGCTTTCTTTGTGTCCCAAATGTTCTGATAGGAAGTGTTTTCATTCTCATTGGATACTATGAATTTCTTTATTCCATCCTTAATGCCTTCTATAATCCAGTCTTTTTTGAGCAGGGTATTTTTCAGTTTCCAAGTGTTTTATTTCCTTTCCCTGCTTTTTCTGTTAGTGATTTTTACTTTTATGGCCTTATGGTCAGAGAAGATGCTTTGTAATATTTCAATATTTTAGATTCTGCTATAAAATCAATTTAATCCGGCTTACTTTATAACCTAATATGTGGTCTATTCTAGAGAATATTCCATGTGCACAAGAGAAGAAAATATGCTTGACTGCTGTTGGGTGGAGTGTTCTGTGTCTATAAGGTTAAGTTCGTTGATTGTGGCATTTAGATCTTCCATGTCTTTATTGAGCTTCTTTCTGGATGTCTTGTCCTTCACTGAAAGTGATATGTTGTAGTCTCCTAGTATTATTTTGGAGCTGTGTATCTCACTTTTCAATGATGATTCAGTTTGTTTTATGTATCTTTCAGTCCTTTCATTGGGTGCATAAATATTTAATATGGTTGTATCCTCCTGGTATATTGTCCTTTTAATCAATATACAGTGTCCTTCCTTACCCATTTTGATGGGTTTAACTTTAAAGTCTGTTTTGTCAGGAATTAATATTGCCACTCCTGCTCTTCTTTGATTTTTGTTTGCTTGATATGTTTTTTTCCATCCTTTGAGTTTTAGTTTGGTTGTGCCTCTAAGTCTAAAGTGTGTCTCTTGTAGGCAGCATATAGAGGGATCATGTTTTTTAATCCATTCTGCCACTCTCTGTCTCTTTATTGGTGCAATAAGTTCATTTACATTCAGCATAATTATGGATAGGTATGAATTTACTGCTATCATTTTGGTGTCTTTTTTTTTTGTGTGTTGTTGACAGTTTCTTTTTCCCACTTAATTTTTTGTTCTGAGTACCCCAGTACCCAGTGCCGTCAAGTTGATTCTGACTCATAGCAACCCCATAGGACGGAGTAGTACTGTACCATAGAGTTTCCAAAGAGCCCCTGGCAGATTCGAACTGCTGGCCCTTTGTTTGGCGGATGTAGCACTTAACCACTACACCACCAGGTTTTCCTTGTGCTGAGTAGATCATCTTTATATATTGTCTTTTCCTCCTATTCATTGTCGTTGATTTTGTTTCTGCTGAGTCTCTATTTCCTTCTATTTTATTTTGGTGTATAGGATAGCTTGCCTCCTTTGTGGTTACCTTATTATGCTCCCTGTTTTTCTAAATTTAAACCTTACTTATATTTCTTTGTATCACCTTGTCTTCCTTTCTGTATGAAAGATCTGTGACTACATTTCTTAGTCCCTCTTTATTGTTTTAATGTTGTCTTCTGTTACATAATAACATCACTGTTTCCCTGTTTTGAGCATTTTTCTGTCTTGATTTATTTTTTTGATTTCCCTTTCTGGGTTAACTTCTGATTGCTCGGCCCAGTGTTCTAGTCTTGGTTTGATTTTTATTGATATTCTAACCAAAGGACTCCCTTTAGTATTTCCTGTCATTTTGGTTTGGTTTTTACTAATTCCCTATCTGTAATTTTATTGTTAATCTTCCAAATTTCTGATTGCCGTCTATGGGTTTTTCCAGTTTATTAAATTTTTCTTTATGTTCCTGAATAATCTTCTTCAACTTCTTTATCTGTGTGTTCCTTGGCTTGTTCTATGTATTGCCTCATTTCCTTCCTGATGTCTTGAAGGGTTCTGTATATTAATCTTTTTTATTTTGCCTCCGTTAATTCCAGGAAGGCACTTTCAGCCAGAGATCCCTTGATTCTTTGTTTTGAGAGCTTGTTGATGTGATCATAGTCTGTTTCTTTATGTGACTTGATATTGACTGTTGTCTCCAAGCCATCTATAAGTTATTGTGTTAGTTTATTTTATGTTTGCTTACTGTATCATAGCTTCTTGCTTTGTTTTGTTTTGATATGCCCAAATGGGCTGCTTCAGTGAGCTAGCTTGATTATTTTCACCTTTGGAGCTCTGATATCCTGTCCCCAGATGGCTAGAGCTGTTATCAGGTATATCAGTCTAGGAGTCCATTTGCTTTTCTTGTATGAGTTCAGCTCAGGTGTCCAGGTAGCTGATCATCAAGTGTGTGGTATAGGCTCTGTCCTACAGTCTTAGAGGGGCATGGGTAATTGGTGTAGGTACTGGTGTCTGGTTGCAATAGGGAGCCACACTCTGAACAAGGCAGGGGCTGAGAATCATCCTCTGGGTGTCTCTGAGGAAAGCACGTTCCTGTTCCCTAAAGCATACAGGTGGGTGTGTTCTGCATACAGACCATGGGCACCCAGGGTTTTTGGTTGTGAGGACTGGGAGGTACCAGTTATCCTTGGGCCCCTGTCATGGGTGGCTGCATGACCTGAGTGAAGCCGCCAGTCCTTAGCCCCCTGATGTGTGTATGTTAGGACACTGTTTAATAGGCAAAGTGGTGTCAAACATCAAACACTCACCTCTTCACTGCACAGCTGAAATGGTTGTCGTCTGCCCACAAGGGCCTATTCTCCTGTAATAGGCCCACAGAGGTACATGCAGAGGGGAAGTGTATTTAAAGTCCATGGACTGTTTATATCTGGGCAGAAGCTGCTTCTGTCTTGAGCTCCCTTGGTTAGTGGAGCTGGCAAATTATCTTTTCCCTCAATTGTGAATTTATTCCTTCTCCAGGGCCTGGAGGATGTCTCTAGGCTCTCAATGGTGCCTATCTCAGGCCCACGGAAATTAACAGCTGCTGAAGTTGGCTTGGGGGCGGTGAGCTAGGTAAAATATATGCAAGTACTTAGCTTTTGCCTAAAACACCATTCTTCTCTGGTTCCGGAGGTTGTGAGTAGGCTGTGTAACTGGCTGCTTCTCCCTGAGGAAACTGGGGCCGAATGCTAGTACCAGCCCACTGGAGCTGCTCTCGGGAATGGTGCCTGAGGGTTCCCGGTGATTCAGGTCCAGTAGCTCCTCTCCACTTCTGAACAGTCTCTTCCTTTCCCTGTCCCTCAGTTCATTTTCTACCCTTGACTTTGATGTTCAGGGCTCCTAGCTTGTCATAAATACAGTCATTTCACTTGTTTTTTCAGGTCTTTGTTGTAAGAGGGCTCACTGGAGGCATCTGTCTATTCCACCATCTTGGCCCTGCCTCAGTGCTTTGTGATTTTTATTGTATAATCTTTCACATCCTTGGTAAAATTAATTCCTAGTTGTTTTACTCACTTAGTTGCTGTTGTAAATGGAAATTTTCCCCTAAATTCTCTTTCAAATTTCTCACTGCTTTTGTATACAAACCCTACTGATTTTTGTCTGTTCACCTTGTACCTAGCAACTTTACTAAATTCCTCTATTATCTGTAGAAGCTTTCTCATGGATTCTTTGAGATTTTCTATACATAGGATAATGTCATCCATGAAAAGAGATAATTTTACTTCTTCAATCTAGGTATATTTTGTTTCTTTTCTTATTGCTCTGGCCAGGATTTCTAATAGAATGTTGAATAGATATAGTGAGAGTAGGCAACCTTGTCTTGTTCTGATTTAAAGCGAAAAACCCTCAATCTTTCTTCATTAAGTAAAATGTTGGCTGTTAGTTTTCCATATATGTCCTTAATCATTTGAGGAACTTCCCTTCTATCTCAATCTTCTTGTGTGCTATTTACATGCAATATTTTTTTACATCCTTTCACTTTCAATCTATTTGTGTCCTTGAGTCTAAGGTGTGTCCCTTATAAACAGTATATAGTTGGATCATGTTTTTTTTCAATGATTCTGCCACTCTTTGCCTTTTGATTGGAGTATTTAGTTCATTTACATTCATTGTAATTACCTATAAGAAATGACTGACTTTTGCCATTTTGTTATTTGGTTTATTTGTTTATTATCTTTTTTCGTTACCTCTGCCTGCTTGTGGGTGTGTGTGTGTGTGTTTTGGTTTATTATTATAAGCCATTTTAGTTTCCTTTTCCTTTAGTGTATGTTTTTTGGATGTTTTCTTAGAGATGACCATCTCTGTTACATTTAAAAGATTGTATTAATAACATCTGTCTGGGTAGTGTATGTTGGTACCAACTTAACTTCAGTAAGATACAAGAAATTCTATACTTATACCATTGTCTCCCCCCTCCCATTTTGTGGTTTTCACTAATTATATCTTTATATTCCATGTGCCCTGTAACATAATTTTTTACTTGCTTTTTATATACTTGTCCTTAAAAACCATGAAGGACAAAACAATTAGAATTACCAAGCATGACTGTCTTATTACTCTCCCTTATACTTGTCTCTGCAATTACCTTTACTAGAGATCTTTTTCATTATGTATTCCTTTGACTTACTTTATAGTGTCTTTTCCATTTTATCTACAGAACTTCCATTGGTAATTTTTATTGAGCTGGTCTGGTGAATAGGAACTCTCTCAGCTTCTGTTTGTGTGGGAAAATTTTAATTTCTCCTTCATTCTTTAGGGACAGCTTCATTTGGTATAAAATTCTTGGTTGACAATTTATTTCTTTCAGTATTTTAAGTATATCATTCCATTACTTTGGGGCCTCCAATATTTCTGAGGGGAAATTGACACTTAAACTTATTGGGGATCCTTTCTGTGTAGCTGTTCCTCTCTCACTGTTCTCAGGATTTTCTATCTTTAATTTTTTAGAGCCTGGTTATGATATGCCTCAGTGTAGGTATCTTTGGGTTTATCCTGCTAGGAGTTCTTTTAATTTCTTGAATTTGTCAGTTCATGTCCGTTGAGCTTCTTGAATTTCTACAAATTCATGTCTCTGATGGCATGTTAGGTCTATTGATATTGTCCCATAATTCCATTACTCTGTCCTCAAACTTCTTGGACCTCTATTCTTGTTTCTCTTCAGCCTCCATAATTTTGACTATCTTAACCTCTAATTTTCTGATTCTTCTAAATGATTAAATCTTTCCATTGTGTTTCTCATTTCAATTATTGTCCTTTTCTGTTGCAATATTTCTGTTTTGTTTCTTTTAATCTCTCTTTTTTAGATTATCATTTTTTTCATGCATTGTTTTCCTTATCTCTTTTAGATCTTTGTCTATGTTTTCTCTTAGCTCTTTAATTATGTTTAATGTCTTGTATTATATTCTTCCATTCTTTTCATTATTTGGTCTTCCATAAATGTGATTACACTTCCTCTGTCATATTCTTTTCGATGAGTCATTGTTTCTTTTGTCTTTGTGTGCCTTGTGATTTCGTTTTTGTTGGGGCATTGGAATTTTTGACAGTGTTAACTTTCTCAGTTCTCCCAAGTATTTGGTGTTTTTACTCTCACTGCTTTGTTAAAAAAAAACTCTTAGGCAGGCAAAGCCTTTGGCCTTTGCTTACTGCTTCCTCTTTCTGTGATAGCTCCTTTTCCCTTCCTGATTTAATTAGTATTTGAAAGTTCCAGATCTTGATTTTCAACTTCTAATGTGTCCTAAATACATGAGAGAACACACTGTGATCAATCCATCCACCAGCAGGCACCACCACTCAGGCAAGTTATTGTGCACTAATTAACCTGTCCTCTCTTTCTGGTTATTACTCTCTCCCTCCTCTGTTTCTGCAACTACTTTTTCAGTGGAAAAGCCCACACCCAGAGAGCCCTATCCAGGCATGGGTGTTGCCCTCCAGTTTTGCCCAAAGCTTCCCTCCCTTGGGCAAACTGTCCTCCATATCAGGAGGAGGAGAGCCTGGAACTTCCCAGAAAGACCTTCAAAGAACCTGTTTTGTTGATTTCAGAGCCCCAGCTAACCTGTGGTTTTTAGGGGAGCTGACTCCACTTAGGTAACTTGCTTCCTGACTCCATTGCAGGGGACCTTCTGTAGGAGTTTGTATGTGTCCAGCTGCTGACAGTTCCTGGGTGCAGGAGGGATTGGTATACACCAAACAGACCCCCAGGGAGATCTGTCTTGTTGCTATCAGAGCCTCCCCCTCCCCAGTATAGTATGTTGGTTGTGAATGTAGCCACCACTCAATACACCTCCTTCTTAGCATAGTAGTCAGTAGTACTTGGTGACAAATGAAGGAGGTGACAGCAAACCTGAACTGATCCCAGAGAGGTCTGTCCTATTGGCTTTGGAACTCTGAGCTGTATAGTACGGAGGGAGGCAGGTATAGTGCTATGTCAGTAAGAATCCACTGGAGGGGCTTTTCTGTAGTGATTCACAGCAGCCTGGCAGCTGATAATTACTGGGTCTTGGAGGGGCTGCCATGCTCTGAATGGACCCCAAGGATGTCTGCTTTGTGGCTATCAGAGCCCCACAGGTAGTATGGTTGCTGCAAGTGGAGCCTCCACTCAAGTCATCTGCTTTCTAGCACACAACGGCTTCAGTCAGCCGTCCTGAGCACTGAGGCAGACAGACCCAAAGTGACCCCCAGGGAGATGTGTTCTGTTGATTTCAGGGGCCTAAGCTATTGGTTGCTCAAGTAGGCAGGCAGAATGCTGGCTGTGAAAATAGACTTCACTGCAGTGGGTCCTATGTAGTAATTCACAGCAGCCTGGAAACGCACAGTTGCTGAGAGGGGGAGGGCATGTCACACTCCACATGGACCCCCAGGGAGGTTTGCCTTGTTGATTTTAGAACAGAAGTTTGGGATCCTTTCTTTTTGCACAGGGAAGGAGATGTGGTGGTTAGGTAGACAGATTCTTTTGCTGGAGCTCCTTCCCCAGTTCATAGCCCACGTGGTGAGGGGAGGGGAAAGGATGGTGGGGAAAGTTCTATCCCTCCCTTATGTGACTCATTGTTGATTTGTTGATTCCTGCCTGTCTGCAATTCCTTGCTGCTGTGCTCTGCTCCCAATTCAGAGTCCCTAAAGGCAGAGCAATGCTTCCTCATTGTATTTTTTGTTGTAGTTGTGGGTGAGGGTTAGAACAGTGATCTATTTACATCGCCATCTTCCCAGAATCCTCTCAGGCACTTTGAAGTATTTGTTGATAAAGGGATATCATATCTGAAAATTAGTCTCAAAGGATATGCACGTATAAACTTTATCTACTTATCCAGAGATTCATCCATCCATCTATCCATCCATCTATCCATTCATTTATCCATCCGTCCGTCCGTCTGTCCATCCATCCATCCATCTATCATCTTTTTATCAAAATAAATAAGTCTAAATCAAATATAACATTTTAACATTTGTGGAATCTATGTGAAGGCTGTACTAGAATTCTATACACTAGCCTTCCAACTTGTCTGTAAGTATAAAACTTTTATAAAATAAAAAAATGGTATGGATAATAACCTATTAAGTGTAATTTATACTGGAAAATTTCTCCTAGATTGCTCTTTTACTTTCAATATTATTTTTGTTAATTTTTTTGTACCCTAGAGTTTTGCTGTATGCAATTTGACTTAACTATTATGCTTTTAGGGTAATTTCCATATTGCTTGTTAAGTCTTATTTTTATTATACTTTTAGGGTAATTTCCATATTGCTTGTTAAGTCTTATTTTTATTATGCTTTTAGGGTAATTTCCATATTGCTTGTTAAGTCTTATGTATTGCTTAAAATTCAAATTTTACATTGTTATATCTACCATTTCTTCTGCTTTTCCCTCCTCCTTTTTTTATATCTACCATTTCTTCTGCTTCTCCCTCCTCCTCTACCCCACTTCCCCTTTTCCCAGCACTCCCTCTCCCCCTTCCTTTTCTCCTCCTCTTTTATGTTTATTTCTTGCCTGAGAAGTTCTTTTGCCACCCAAGATTCAGATAAATAGCCACCCTATTTCATATATACCATTCTTCATCAATTCAAGATAACTTGACCCTATTATTTTACTCATTACTAAGAAAGAATAAAACCATGCATCAGTATGTATTTATTTTAAGATGCATCAGTATTTTGAAGATGTTAAAATGTAGAAATATAGACATATTAGAATTGCTTAAACATGGTAGTTCCTCAAGTTTTTGTAAAATATTCAACCGTGCAATCTAAAATATAATTTGTTACAGGCAGTCCTTGTCTTACAATGGGGTTCTGTCCCAATGACTGTCCTAAGTTGGTTCTGATGTAAGTAGAATGTCTCATTTTATTTTTTAGTTTTCATTATTATTGCCTTTTATTATCAGTATGTTTATAAATCCAATCTTTATTCATCTTTGGGGTTTGGCATGAGAATGATAATATCAGTGAATGATGCACTACAACATTGTATGTCATACATATTACTAATTATAAGATATACATAAAAAGAATGTAGTTATAAGGACAGTACAATTTGTCATAACTCAGGGACTGCCTGTATATGGTGCTGGAGATTAATCTAAGGTTCTTTTCTCATCCAATTATATATTTTTCTAGCGCTTTCTATTGTTTTTCATTTGCTGAATATTTCTTAGACTTGGCATAGAGAAATGCAACCTATTAATTTTGATTTTTAAGACTCAAATATTAAACTTACCTTTGTCAGTTTGTTTTATGATTTATGTTACAATATCCATGTTTTGGTTTAATTTTTGCTTGTTTTTTTTTACTGTATTTATTGTTTTTGTTTTTATTATCTTTAATGTTTGGAAATGCTATATGCTGTTTTTAGTTTTAGTAACTGTTCACTTAACATTTCGCTTTATGTTTACAAGAAATTTAACACAATACAAATTTTACATGAACTTCTTGTGAATGTATACCCACTTAGCTTGGAGGAAAGCCATGTACAAGTCTTCCTTACTGTTACATCCTTAATGTGGTACCACATACCTACTTGTGGCAAGAATTTGTTAGAATGGTCAGAGATATTCCTGGCTAATTCATTCAGTCTTTCATGCTACTACTAATTTCAGTATAAAAGAATGGAATATTGAGCCACTCTGGCAAATTTTCCTTTAGAATCCCGTTCTATACATTTCCAAGTGATTCCCTGAACTAGAGTCACAAGCTGTTAAGCCATTAGTAGCAAACTAGAATGTTAACACAACTTCATCTACTTCATGGTCATATGTCAAAATGTCACCAGAAAATGGGCGAGTTAAATAAGCTCTTAGGATGCAATTTAGCCTTTAGGGAACGAGCTCCTTGGTTTTGGAGCAAGGTTTCTCACTCTTGAGTTTCTACTAAATTACGGAATATTAGGAAATAATATTGTCATTAATGACACCAACAGAAAAATGACACTAAAACTAATTAATGCTAATGATAAAGATTTAGTCATCATCACAATATTTCATATTAGATAGATCATGTGGTGTTCTTAGCAATTTCTAAATTCTTAGTGGATTAGAAGACAATGACGTCTGTCTATAAATAAAAAGTAGGTGTTGGGTTTGAAGAGTGTAATAAAGTGTCAAAAAAGCTGGAAAAAGCCAAAATGAATTCTATCAGGAGTAGGTCAATAAACTGCAGAATACCACTGAGGTTAAACATTCACTTAAAATCAATACCTAGTGACACAAACCACATCTTTCAGGTTGAATTCTTTTGGTATTCTTCCTCTTCAGTCCTGGTTTAGGTGTACACAAGACAGGCTTTTGTTTCCTTCTATAACAGAAATTCATTCTATAATATGTAATGATTTCCTTAAATATGTAGAAATGACAGATAATTAACTTCTTTCATATAAATACTATTTTCTGATTAAAAATATTTTTTTAAAGAATCCACATATTGAGGAAAATATTCAATTTGTTATTTTTATCTGTTTACTTTGGATCTCCTCTGTGGAGCGGGCAGAGCCAGTTGTCGTCTAGGACATACACTTTGTCCTTGGAGAGTCAGAAGGGCCTGCATGTTGTCTTTTTCACCTTTGAAGGGTATCTAAAGCTCAGCATTTATTACTACGAGTATCTAAACATGTTTATAATCCATTTTCTCATCTTCCGTAGTCAATTATAGTGATTTTTTAATGATATTTTTCCTTATTAAAAAGGCACTCAAAGATGTTTTTGAAAATTTTAACACACATAGGAAATAGTGACATTGTAACACTTATTAGAAACAAACATAGAAGTAATAGGAGTGATGGTGGTATGCCATGCTAAGTGACTGTAAATTTTTCCACAATTCTCGCAGCTTTAAAATAAACTCGTAAATTTTTTCATTGACTCAACCATAAGGTGAACCACTGCCTGGGGTGGAAAAAGAAAAATTAGATATTTTTCACTGACCAGCAATTGTAAAGTCTTTCTTTTGTTTTATGTACTTAAAATAGTGAACAAGGCCTTGGCAAAAGGTGACTTCCTAGGACAGAATGTGAATATAACATATAGAGGAGGCACAATGCATAAACGACAAACAATATTAATCAACCAAAATGCTCAAGGTCTGTATAGAAATTGTTTACAGTAATCCTGCTATAAAACCAACAAAAAGAAACAGTTCAAATTTATACTACATTTAAGTTAATATTGTTATACAGGGTCATTGAACAGAGTTACAACTTGAAGGTATACTGTTAGCCTATACCATTTACTTATAGTTTACTTGCAAGAAATATAAAACCTCCAGTGTATGTACAAGATCAAGAAAATATACAGCACTGAGACATACAAGTCCTGAGAGTTGTAAAAGAAAGCTATTTGCTACTTGAAGTTGAGATTTAGAATGTAGGCTACATTACAGACATTTTTACCTTTAGAATTTGGCTGAACACACCAGAATTAATTGAACAGAACCGAAGGAGACTGAGCATTGAAATATTTCTCTGCAAAGAAAAACTGAGGAGCAGTGTCCATTGATTCTAAACAATAAAAGTGTCTACTCTTTTGTCTACATATAATACTTTAAAGCTGACGCTACCTGTTTCACTCAATTCACAGACTAAAGAAAAGATCTGGACGTGTCATTCTCTTTTGTTTCCTTCACGGTCTAAAATTGAAATTCAATATCTTTAACAGAACTTTCCAGGTCTGTCAAGAACAAATCTTAACATATATTTTTAGTCTATTGCTTCAGCTCTTTTGCTCACTATTTGCCTCCAGCAGCCCACTTTATCGCCCTTATGACTGATGGGATATAAGGCTGTCCACCAAAATCTTCTGCCTCTCCATTTGTTGGAAAACTGCTTATCTGCTTTTGGTGCATGTTGCTGTGGACCTGTTTAAATACTCGAAACTGAAGAAATGGGAGTTGATGTGTCATTACTGTGTTGATGGGATATTGTATTAGGTGTAGTATCCTGAAGGTGTGATTTTATAAAATTTTTGTCTCTTTTGTCTTTTTTACTTGGAGATAAGCCTCATAAGTATATTTTCTGGTTCCTATATATGCTCACCAGAATGTACTTCTCATGAGAATAAGCTAGTCTTGGCCACCATTCTTTCCCACTCACCATCTGTTGCATCCAGGTGTAGCGGCGTTCCTGCTCAGCTGTGAGTTGTTGTCTTGCAATCTTCCAGGACTTCGCTTTTTGTTTCTGAGCTGCAAGGAATACTTCCTCAATAGGGAAGAACACATTGCAGTGGTAATTTTGAAAAGGCAAGAATTCCTTTGTTTTTATTTATTTGGGGAGGAGGCTTGAATCAGGCAATTATTCCCCTTATGTACTCTCAGGTTTGTTTAGAGGTATGCTGCAGGTATTTTCCTAGCATTTCAGAACGTACGATTATATTTTTCTGGAACATCCCTCTGTTGTAGAAATGGCCAAGAGATTTAGAAACCTCAAAGAAATTCTAGATTATTTATTTTCTTTACCCAAGAATGAGGAGGACTCAGAGGAGAAGGGTGACAAGGATACCTTGGACTAGCTTCCTGGTCTTGTGGAATGTGCAGAACATTCTGAAGGTGGAAACAACAACACTGACATGGTAGTAGAGAATGAGAAGCAGCTGATGTTGCAGGGAAAAGGATGAAGCAGATGATAATGACCATGATGAAGGGGAATGGTGTGAGGATGTCTCCTACTCAGAAAATCTAACTGCCTTGCATCATCTACATGCCCAAGTTTACCCTGACTTGATCCATACAGAAAAGCAGATCATTTTTTGTCTGTATTTACACGAGACATTTTGGAAACTATAAAGGACCAAATGAATCTTTATGTGACCCAGGAGTGCTCTATATGATCTAGAAGGCAGGATATTAGAAAAGTATCTGAAAACTGGCAGCCTACAACTATAGAAGAAATAAAGACATATATAGCTGTGCACATAGTGATGGATATACACGTCTTGCCAGAATTCAAGCATTATTGGTCCAGTGACCCCAGCCTGGGCGTTGCTTAGGTTCCAGATCTTATAAGTAAAACCAGAGGCAAGAAACTGACCTAGAACATACCCTCCAATGACAATTCAAAAGCCAGGCCCAAAGGAGAACCTGGCTACCACTGACTTCACAAATTCACAGTAGCCACCTAAAGGAGTTGTGTGCCATCAAGTGTCATGGCAGTTGATGATAGCATGGTGCCACTCAAGGGCCATTCATTAATAAAACAATATGTGCCCATAAAGCCCGTTAAACGTGGGTTACAAAGTTTGGTGCTTGGCTGACTCAAAACCTGGCTTTGTGAGTCCGTTTGGTATCTGTTGTGGAAAAAAAGCCATAAACAATGACTCATCTTTCTCCCTCAGCGAGAGTATTATACTTTGACTGTGTCATTCATGGTACCATTCTCATAGGCTCAATTTCGTTGATAATTATTTTATGTCCTATTGTTTGATGAGAAGCATGAAGGCATGTATGCTGTTGGCAAAGTGCAAACAACTAGAAAATGGCTACCAGACATGCTGAAGAGGAAAGGTAATTTACTGCTCTGAGTATTTAGGTTTTGTACAAAAGGATGTGTGCCAGCAGTGAAGTGGCAGGACAATAAACCCGTGACGGTTTTGTCAGTGCTCCACAATCCAAAGATACCACTATAGTCAAAAGAAAGAACAAAGATAGTTCCTTCTCAGTAATCCCTCACCCAAGAGCAGTTACAGCATACGATGCCATAATGGGAAGAATGGATTGCTTTGACCAGAGGTTCGAAAGGTATGCGATCACAAGGCACTCTCTCAAATGATGGCAGTGATTGCTGTATTTTTTTTTTTTTTAATTGACCTTACCATTCTAAACAGTCTTACAATGTGGAACTATAACCATGCGGACAGATGTGACCAACTATCCTTTAGGCTCGCTCTCAGTAGGCATCTTTCTGTGTGCCAGAAAAGGAGGAAGAGAAGACGAAGAACTTTCATTTCTGGCGATGTTCAGGTTAGGAGAAAGAGGGGTGTCAGATGAGGTATGGCTTCAAAAGACTGGAAAGCATTTTCCTGTCAGTGGATCTAGAAGGAGAGGCAGAGAATGCAGTACTAAGAAAAAGGAGACGATAACAAAATTTACGTACAGCCATTGCTAGGTGCCTTTATGTGTTATCCCACGTTCGAAAAGTTTCACAGAAAAATAAAAATAAAAAAAGCTAAGGCAAAATGATTTTATCTTTTCCTCATATCACCAATATTTCCTACCTCCAGTGTCTGCTGGGGCATATATGTTCCACATAATATGTATTAAAATCCGTATCTCATAACAAAAATTCAGAAAGGGCCCTTGAACAAGCATGCCTTCCATTAATGAAAACAAACAGTATTAACAAAAATTAAGAGCCCAATCTTCCTTCCTTTTGTGGATTCATCCTAGTCAAATTGTTTTTGCTATTTGTTGCTGTTGAGTCGATTCCCACTCATGGCAACCCCAGGTGTGCAGAGAACTGCTCCATAGAGTTTTTAAAGTGGTGACTTTTTGGAAGCAGATCTCCAGGTCTTACTTCCATCATGCCTCTGGGTTGGTTCGAACTGCCAGACTTTCAGTTAGTAATCCAGCGCCACCTAGGGATGTCTCCTAGTTGGATAATACTCCTAAAAACCATGGGACCCAGTATGAGGAAAAAAAAAAAAAAAAACTTGTATTAATAAAAATCAGAGTTTACAAAGCCTCCCATATTTTTTCTGAAGTCAAATACTGTATTTTTACACAAATAACACTTTTTTTTCTATGTGTTTGTTTGCTGGCCACCCTCTCCCACCGTGAGGCAGCCTCACAAGCACCGCCATGCCATTCCTCTTTCATAGTTGCTGTAAAAAATTGGCATCACGTGCTTACAAAAATACCTCACTGGGGGAGGGCACGGCCACAAAAAAATGCAGAAGGGACATGTTATTTGAGTAAAAATACCTGTACTTCATATTTTGCAAGCTTTTTGTTATTAGAATTAAAATTATTTGGACTTAACAAAAATCTAAGAATGTCAAACATTTCAGAAGCTTTAGGATATTCTTTGATACATTCAACATTGGACATATTTTAGACCTAAATTTAAACACATGCGAATTAAGCTCTTGCTCTCTCTGTTTCATGGATGTTCACTCTGACACTCTAAGCAGCCTCTGATCATCTTCTACCTCATTTTATCATCGCATAAATGACAAAGTTGTAATACCAAATGAATCATCTAATTTAATAAAAAAGAAACAATAAGTGCATGTTTTTTACATTTTATACTAATAGTCACGGAGTCTAGTCTAAGCACTTTTTTTTTCTGAAAAGAAAAATACAATTTTTAGATTATTCAGAATCCATTTTCACCAGGAATTGTTCAGTGACTCCAGCTCACCAATCCAGCCCTCCAGTTAGAGACCAATCCCATGAGAACCACAATCCAAGGACACTTATTTTATAATAACATTTGTTACCGTTTATAATTTGTATTGTTTACTTGTTTTTAGTATACAAGATTATGAACTCACAAGAATGGGAAACAGTGACTTTATCTTCACATCCTTTCATAATAGCCTGGAGGTTTGTCTCTCTCTCTCTGTTCCACACACACACACACACACACACACACACACACACATATACACATATTTAAACAGAAATATCTAAGTTTGCATTAGTAGGTGGTTTGTTGTTAGTTCCTGTGGAGTACATTCCGACACATGGCAACCCAGTGTGCGCAGAGTAGAACTGTGTTCCATAGAGTGTTACTGGCTATGGCCTTTCAGAAGCAGATTGCCAGGTCTATCTTCTAAGATGTCTCTGGTCTCTGGGTAGGTAGTTAACTAGCCAAGTACTTAAAAGTTCGCTTCACCCAGGAGCTCAGTAGGTGGTTAGTTAAGTAAATTGCTTATGTAAAATACTAGGCAGCCATTCAAGATGATAACAGCAATGTGTATGTATGTAGGTCTGTGTGCTTTTTTTCCCCCAGCATAAGCCTAAATAATAAAAGTATTTATCTCAGGTAACAAGTTTTCAGGTAACTTTAATTTAAAGGGTTCAGATTTCCTCTGTTATTCTCTATGATAGGAAAGTTATAATTCACAATGGATATTAAAATCTGCAATTCTGTATATGTGTTTATAACATAGAAGGTATGCAACACAAGTAAGATTTGATTATAATATAAATAATTATGATCAAAGTTTTGTCAACTTCCTTTGTCTATTCTTCTGGCTTTGTTATCAGTACAGAATAATTTTCCCATTCTTCTGAATGTAGGAACCTCTTCCCTTGTGAGGAACACATTCTATGTGACAAACTATTGCTACATATTTCTAGATACCACATTTAAACCACAAGCCAGGCCTGAATTGGTTAGGGAATGATCATGACCAAACTAGACAAGTCAGTGTTTCCTCCAGAGCTCCTAGAAAGACTATATTTTTGTGTATTGGCAGTCTGGGTCTCTAGCTGCTTACATTCTTACCATGAGGAACGAGCCTGCACATAGAATGAGGTCAATTGGAGATATACAGAGAGTAGAAATGGAGAAAGACAAAGAGATCCTAACCATCCTTTTGAGCTACTGCATTGCATTAGCTGTGCCTAAAGTCAATTCCAGCCCATGTTCTAGGGAGGTAAGTAAATGCATTCCCTTTTTACTTAAGTTAGTTTGAGTTGAATTTGCGTAGTTTGCAACTGGAAGAGAATTTACTCATCTCTAATTTTTTTCTGTTTCAATTTCCTTTACATAAGTCTCTTAGCAACACGGAAGTCTAATCTGTGATTAAATCTTTGATCCATACACAATTATTCTAAACAGCGATAAATATTCTCTTAATTCTGTCTTGATCTTTTATGGTTTGTTCTATAAGATTCCATGTAGTTTGCTGCCTTATGTCTGATTTTACTAAATTTTTCTCTATGTTCATTCTTTGTCTCCTGATTTTGAAGGTTCATTCATCTCTGAAGCTGCTGGAATGCTTCAAGTATTGTTTTAAAGAAAATATATGTGGGTGTTATACTTCCTTAATACCTGCTTGTCTGAGTCCTTTTGTTCCCACACATAAATAATAGCTTGTCTCAGATAAAATATTTGGCTCACAATATAAAGTCCTTTGATTCAGAGTAGATAGTAGGATTTGTGAAAGTCTGAAGTCAAACGCTTTTTCTTTGTAGAAACCTATTTCTCAGGTTCCTTGTAGTTTTTCCTCAATTATTTAGTAGTCTTGTAACAAATAACATGAACTATATAACAATCAACACCCATGAAAGCAGCAGTCAAGAAATCACATATGTTTCATTGGGCAAATCTGCTGCAAAAGACCTTTTTAAAGGGTTAAGAAGCAAAGATGTCACCTTGAGGACTAAGGTGTGCCTGACCCAAGACATAGTGTTTTCAATCGCCTCATATGCTGTTCAAAAGTTGGACAAGGAATAAGGAAGGCCAAAGAAGAATTGATGCCTTTGAATTATGGTGTTGGCAAAGAATATTAAATATGCTATGGACTGCCAGAAGAAGGAACAAACCTGTCGTGGAAGAATAAGTACAGCCAGAATGCTACTTAGAAGCGAGGATGGTGAGACTCTGCCTCACGTAATTTGGACGTGTTATCAGGAGGGACTGGTCCCTGGAGAAGGACATCATGTGTGGTAAAGTAGGGTATCAGTGAAAAAGAAGACTGTCAACAAGGTGGATTGACGCAGTGGCTACAACAATGGGCTCAAACATAGAAACAACTGTGAGAATGGTGCAGGACCCAGTAATGTTGTACATAGGGTCTCTATGGGACCAACTTGATGGTACCTAAAAACAACAATAATATAACATATTAAAGAAATTGAATCTGTATTACATGTTCCTACAAAGAAAATTTCAAGGTGATATCTCAACACTGGGATTTACTAAACCTTTAAGAAGAAACAATAATAATATTACATATAAAACCAAAACAAACCCAGTGCCGTAGAGTCGAGTCCGACTCATAGCGACCCTGTAGGACAGAGTAGAACTGCCCCACAGAGTTTCCAAGGAGCGCTTGGTGGATTCGAACTGCCGACCCTTTGGTTAGCAGCCGTAGCACCAATATTACATATATACTACCAGAAAATAGAAAAAAAAATCCCGTCACACTTTGTTTTAAATAAATGATCAAAGGAAGGTATTTGATTCTAATGGTAATGGACTGGTCCTCTTGCCTTCAGCAACTGTGCACTTAGAGAGATTATATGAAACATCTCTTTTCAGATAATGTAATATTTAAGAAATGGGAAACAAGCAGAGTATCAAGGTGGATTTCTGCCTGGAGGCACTTTCTATACACACAGGGAGGAAGCGCCTAAACAGAGTAAAACAATCTCACCAAGATGAGAAGATAGAGATCAGAGTTCTGGAGGCTGAGGCAGCTAGGATTTCTGTATAAGAGTAAGAAATAGAGAGGGACAATGTTCTGTTGCTATCCATAAGGTTTTTCTTGGAAGCGAGGATGGCTAGGCTTCTACTTTCTTATTTTGGACACGTCATCAGGAAAGAACAATCACTAGAAAAAGACATCATATTTGGTGGAGAGCTGGGGAAAGTGAGGGAGGGCCTTGGTGAGTTGGATTGACACAGTGCCTGAAACATTTGACTCAAACATACTAACGATCATAAAGATGGCATAGGACCAGGCAATGTTTTGTTCTTTTATACATACGATCACTATGATTTGGAGCCCATTTGATGGCAACTAACAACAAAATGGAGAGTGAGGCTTACAGAGAAAAAGCTTGAAATATTTGCATAGAGATATCCGGAAATCTTTGGCCAAATATTTACCTACACATGAAAAGGAATTGGTGAGGTATGGGAGAGAAAAGCCATTGGGGATATATAAGATGGAGAGAGATACTAGGGCTAGGAAATTTCAGAAAAATATGGGAGATTCAAATACCCATAGTAGAGATTAGGCACTCTAAACACGTAGTAGATCTTTGGCGGCAAAGTGGTTAAGAGCTCTGGCTGCTAACCAAAAGTCTGTAGTTTAAATCCACCAGCCGCTCGTTGGAAACCCAAAGAAGCAGTTCTGTCCTATGGGGTTACCGAGAGTCAGAATCAACTCGAAAGCACACAAAAACAACAACAAACAGTAATCTTCAGTAATCTTAAATCAAGTCTTTTCAAACCTGCTCTACCAAAGTCTGAAATCAAGCCCCCCAAAAGATCAGTTTGATAATAGGTATTAATTGCCATCCATTTAAAAAATTAACAGTTTTTAAAAGCATACGTCAATAATCTAGATTCTTAAAGCATACATCAATAATCTAGATTCTTAAAAATATTAGATGCAAGATTTTTGGCAAATACATTAGATATGCAAGAAAATAGCAATAGAAGTAGACCCAAAAATGACAGTGATATTGAAAATAGCAGACTATTATTTTTAAACAACTATTATATTCATACCTAAGAAAGTAAAGGAAATCCTGGTGATGTAGTGGTTAAGTGCTATGGCTGCTAACCAAGAGGTCGGCAGTTCGAATCCGCCAGGCGCTCCTTGGAAACTCTGTCAGGCAGTTCTACTCTGTCCCATAGAGTCGCTATGAGTCAGAATTGACTGGACGGCAGTGGGTTTTTTTTTTTTAAAGAAAGTAAAGCAAAATATGGGTAGAATGAATGAAGAGAATAAGATATAAGAGAAAAAGGAAAACTATCAGACCAAAATTGAGCTTACAGGACAGAAAAATTAAATATATGAAAATAAAATTTCACTCAATAGGATTAAGACCAACCTACTGGAATCCAGAAAAAAAATGATTAGTGAGCAAAAAGATGGAGAAAGAGAACTGGGAAAAAAAAAAAAAAAGTCTTGGTGATATCAATATCTAACATATGTGCAATTTGAGAACAGGAGAGGAGACTGAGGCATAAAAGATATTAAAAGAAAAAATAGCTGATTTTGCCCCTAAAATTAGACATAAAAAAAAAAAAATGACATGGGTCTAAGAACCAAAAAAAAAAAAAACAACTTGTTGCCGTCCAGTCGATTTCAACTCATAGCAACCCTACAGGACAGAGCAGAACCGACCCATAGGGTTTCCAAGGAGCGCCTGGTGGATTTGAACTGCCGACCTTTTGGTTAGCAGCCATAGCTCTTAACCACTATGCCACCAGGGTTTAAGAAGCTTGGTTACTCCCAATTTAGATAAAGACAGCAAAAAAACATACTTGGGCTCAGCATAGGAGGGAGCAAAAACAACTAAAAATCAACTTAATTCTTGTTGAAAACAATAGAAGCAAGGACACAATTAAGGACTATCTTTAAAGTGACCTAAAGGAGCAAAAAAAAAGTAAGAAGAATTTATTTATTTATTTTTGATATATATAGACAGAGTATATCTTTTGAAAAGTATAACTTAATAAAGATATTATCAGACAAACAAACTTTGAAGAGGTGTTTAACCAGCACATTTTTATTATAAGAAATTTTAAAGGAAGTTCTTTGGGATGAAGGAAAATGATAAAACATAAAAATTCAGGTCTATATAAATGAATGGAGAGCACTAGATATTGTAAACATGTCAGTACATATAGCAGTCTTATTGTCACATTTTTAAAATTGTGTACAAGAAAGTTAACTATTTAAAGGCAACTTAATGACTGTGTATTGTGAAATTGATAACATAGGTAGCAATATGCATGATAACAATAGCAATACAACCTAGTGGTGGGTAAACAGGAATATACCGCTCTGAGGTTTTAACATTACATGGAAAGTGTTATAATACTAATCCACGATAAACTGTGATAAGAATGAATAATACATCGACACTAATTTTTTTAAATGAAGAGTTATAGCTAAAAAGTCAAAAACATTTACAATAGAATACTATTTTTAATTTATCCAAAAAAGGCCAAGAAAAAATAAACAATAAAAAAATAGATGAGACAAGTAGAAAACTAACAAGATGATAGACTTAAAACCAAATATATCTATAACTACACTATATATAATGGACTAAATCCTCAACTTAAAGGAAGATAATGCCAAATGACATAAGAACTATAAAAGACCAAATTTTATTATAAGAACAAAGATATGTTAAAATTTAAAGATGGAAAAATATATACAATTCAAACACTAATCATTAGAAAACTTAGTGGCTAAATTAGTATCAGTAGCTTTCAAGCAAGAATCTTACCATACTCATGTTTTGTCTTCTTTAATCTGTGGAATGTATTATGAGAGATGGAGCCGTGGTGGTGCAGTGGTTAAAAGCTCAGCTGCTAACCAAAAGGTCGACAGCTTGAATCTGCCAGCTATCCCTTGGAAAACCTATGGGGCAGTTTTATTCTATCCTATGAGGTCACTATGAGTTGGAATCACCTTGGCAGTAAAGGGTTTGGTTTGGTTTTTGTTTATGAGAGATGGCTTAATGCCCTTGTTCATCAAGAACTCTATCATTTCTGAATCTGTTTTTATTAATTGCATACCTAGTAATTTTTGTTTGGATTCCAGATTTTGTAATAATGGGAGAATTGAAGACATTAAAAAAACTCAAATATGACTTCTAGAGAAGAAAATAAATAATATGGAATAAAACATAGTGAATGAGTTTAACAGTAATTTGTTGTTGTTGTTACATGCCATCGAATCAATTTGGACTCATAGTGACCCTATAGGACAGAGAACACTCCATTGGGTTTCCTAGGCTGAAATCTTTATGTGAGCAAAAAAAAAAAAAAAAAACCAAACCCACTGCTGTCAAGTTGATTCTGACTCATAGTTACTCTAGAAGACAGAGTAGAACTGTCCCATAGGGTTTCCAAGGAGCACCTGGTGGATTCGAGCCTCCGACCTTTTGGTTAGCAGCGATAGCACTTAACCAATATGCCACCAAGGTTTCCATGGGAGTAAATAGCCAACTCTTTTTTCCATGGAGCCACTGGGTAGGTTCAAACTGCCAACCTTTCAGTTAGCATTATCCATTGGACCACTAGGGCTCCTCAGCAGTATATTAGAAACTGCAAAAGAAAAAGCCAAAATATTACAGACATAACAAAAGAAACTACAAAAAAATGAAGCACAGCAGAGAAATAAGATTGGAAAAAATGACCAGAACATCAACTGTCTGTGGGAAAATATCAAAGAAATCCAAAGAATCCCAGGAAAGAGAAAATGGGAACGTGCAAAAAACATTGTAGGAAATAACAGCCACAATTTTTCAAATTAACGAAAATAATGACCTCACACACACACAAAAATTCAATGAGTCCCAAATAGAATAAGCATAAAGACACCACATGAAAATAAAAATAATAATCACAGTTCTTAAAATCAGTGTTAAAGGGAAAAATCTTGAGAGTCCAGAGAAAAAGAAGACATACTGCATACAGAAAAAAAAAAAATTAAGAAGGTAACCAACTGCCCATCGTGCAAGCCAGAAAACAATGGAGAGGTATCTTTAAAATTCTGGAAAACAATAATCAACCTAGAATCCTATATATAGAAAAAATACCAACCAAAAATGAAGGGAAAAAAAGAAACTGTTTCAAAGAAATAAAAGGCAAGAAAACTCATTGCCAAGAGACCTGCTCTATAAAAAACGTTAAATGAAGCTCTTCTCAGAAGAGGGAAAAAAAAAAAAAATTGGAATTTGAATCTACAAAAAGGAATGAAGAGTACCAGAAATGGCAAATACTTTGATAAACATAAAAAAATTGGCATTTTTCTCATTTTTACATTTTGTTCAGAGATAATGGACTGTTTAAAGCAAACGTTGTAACAATGCATTGTTTAACACATTTACACCATGTGTTTATATTCAACAACAGAACATGAAAACATAGGGATCAAAACTAATAGAACTGGAAAAAGATGTAGATAAATCTGTAATTACAGTTGGATTTTTCAATATGTCTCTTATTAATTGGTAGACGTGGTAAAGAGCACTCTTTAAGATATCAAAGATTGGAAAAACACTATCCTAATTGACATTTATATAACAATCTGCCCAGTGGAAGTAGAATATCCATTCCTTGCAAACGCACATTTAACATTCACTGAAGCAGACCATATTCTGGGATATAAAGTCTCAAATAAATATAGGAGATCTGAAATCACACAGATTATGTCCTTAGACCAAAAGAAAAATAAGTCAGATGTTAATAACAGAAGGATATCTGGAAATTCCCCAGATATTAAGGAATTGAATAGCATACTTTCAAATAGCCTATGAATGATATAACAAATCACAAAGAAATTTTTTAAAAATTCAAATGAAGAAAAAAATATTAAAATACATGGGATGTGACATACTGGAGCAAATCAAAAAACAGAAAATAACAAATGTTGGAGAGGCTGTGAGGAGACTGGAACTCTTAGGCACTGCTGGTGGGAATGCAAAATGGTGCAACCATTTTGAAAAATGATAGGGTGCTTCCTTAAAAATCTAGAAATAGAAATAACACTATCCAGCAACCCCACTCCTAGGAATACATCCTAGAGAAATAAGAGCTGTCACAAGAACAGACATGCACATCCGTGTTCACCGGAGCATATTCATAGTACCAAAAAATGGAAAAAACCTAAGTGCACATCAATAGATGAATGGATAAACAAACTATGGCACATACACACAACAGAGTATTACGGAACAATAAAGAACAATGCTGAATCTGTGAAACATCTCACAATGTGGATGAATCTGGAGAGCTTTATGCTGAGTGAAGTAAGTCAGTCACAAAAGGACAAATATTGTATGAGAATACTACTATAAAAACTCATGAAAAGGTTTACACACAAAAGGAGACAATCTTCTATGGTTATAAGGCAGGGGAAAGTTGGGGAGGGAAAAACATTAAGTAGACAATAGATAAGTAGTAACTATGGTAAAGAGTAAGACAGAACACAATCCTGGGAAAGCCAGCACAGCTTGACCAAGGCAAGGTCATGGAGGTTCCATAGGCAAATCCAAACTCCTTGAGAGATCGAATTACTGGGCTGAGACCTGGGGACCACGGCCTCAGGGAACATCTAGCTCAAATGGCATAACATAATTTGTAAAGCAAATGTTCTACATCTTGTTTTGATGAATAGTATCTGGGGTATCAAAAGCTTGTGAGTAGGCCATCTAAAATACTCCACTGGTCTCACCCTTTCTGGAGCAAGAGAGAATGAAGAAAACCAGACACGAAGGAAAGATTAGTCCAAAGGGCTAAGGGACCACAAGTACTAGAGCCTCCACCAGACGGAGTTCAGCACTAAATGGTGCGCAGCTACCACCACCAACTGCTCTGACATGGATCACAATAGAGGGTCCTGGACAGAACTGGAGAAAAATGTAGAACAAAATAAAAAATAAATAAATATGTGGGATGCACTCAAAGTACTGCTTAGAGCAAAAATGACAGCATTAAATTCTGATGTTGAATAGAAGAAACTTGTGCAAACAATGCTTTAAACTTGTACAGAGAAAAACTTGAAAATGTACATCAAGCAAATCAAAAAGAAATCAGAAGAAACAGATTGATATAAAAAAAGCAGAAAATAATAGAGTAAAATCATTGAAACCAAAACTAGTACTTTGAGAAGATCAGTAAAATTGTTATAAAAATAGACTAATCAGGAAAACAAAATGATACAAACAAGCTAAGAAATTAAACAGGAGATACCACTTCAGATTTTACAGGAATTGTACAGATTATGAAAATGCAAACAACAAAATATTAGGAAATACTTCCAACACACACCTGACAGGTCATATTAAAATTATATACAGAAAACTTTTATAAATTCATAAAGAAGTTAAAAGAGCACAAAAGAATAGTTTACAATGCTCATAAATCAAAATGTCACAAGTTGGAACATCCAAGTGTCAGTCATCACAAGAAAATATGTTCAGTTGTATTTCCAATCGGGGAAATGCAAATGAAAGCAACAATGAGATACCAGTACACATTCATTTGAGTGACTCTAATAAAAAAGGAGCCCTGGTGTCTCAGTGGTTAAGCACTTGGCTGCTAACCAAAAGGTCAGCGGCTGGAACCCACTAGCACCTCTAAGAGAGAAAAGACCCAGCAGTCTGCTCCCATAAAGATCTCAGCCTAGGAAGCCCTATGAGGCTGTGCTACTCTGCCTATAGGTCACTATGAGTCAGCATCGGCTCAATGGCACACGACAATTTAAAAGAAAATATTTCTCAAAATGTGGATGAACAGCACCTCTCCTACACTGCTGGTGTGACTATAAGTTGGCAATATCACTTTAGAAAAAGTTTCCGATCATCTATTACATTTGAAAATTATGGCCCTGAATTTCCCTTTATAGTTTCTTTCCTATTGCATGGCACACACAAAGAGATGTGTGCAGGGATGTTTACAGAAATGTTAGTTATATTATCACCCAAAATGGCAATGAAATTATTCATCAAAAAGAGAGTGAATAAAAATTATTAATAAAATGAAATACTAAAGGGCAGTAAAAATACATAAAATACAGATAAAGAAGACAACATGAATGGATCTCAAGCAGTGTTTTCAATAAAAAATGAGAGGCAAAAAAATAACACTAACTTTATGGACCCATTTACACAAAATTAACAAAAACACAGATAACTAAATATTCTTTGTACGTATACATAAAAAATAAAACACACAGATATATATACAAAATATACGGAGCCCTGGTTGCACAGTGGTGAGAGCTCAGCTGCTAACCAAAAGGTCAGCAGTTCGAATCTACCAACTGCTCCTTGGAAACCATACAGGGCAGTTCTACTCTGTCCTGTAGGGTCACTATGCATCGAATCCACTTAACAGCAATGGGTTTGGTTTGGTCTTTGTATATGTATATGCTTAGGTCCCTATTGTGGTGCAAATGATTAAATTCTTGACAACTAGCTAAAACATTGGCAATGCAAACCTTCCCAGAGGCTCCTTGAAAGAGAATCCTGGCAGTTTGCTTCCCAAATGTCACAACCACTGAAAACTCTGTGGAGCACAGTACTGCTCTGTACACATGGGCTCCCTTTGTAAGTCGAAATGAACTTGACATCAACCGATGACAACAACAAGTGGGACTAATTTAAAGAAATGCAAATGAGTATTTACCATAAATACCAGAATAATTGACTAACTTTAAAAAAAATTAGCAGAGGGAAAAGGTAGTGTTTAAGTTGAAGCACCAGGGACATTTCAGGAGTAAGATGACAATATTCTGTTTCTTTATCTGGGAGATTTTTGAGAAATCATTGAGCTTTAGTTGACAGTTTTTACAGTTAAAATAATAACTTATTAGAGTGAATAAGAGAGTTTTATAAAATGTCTCATGACAAAATCAATACATCAATTATTTAAGATATAGTTTATTATAATTAAGGAAATATCTCATTCACAATAGAAATTATAGAATATCAGTTCATAAAAATATGGAGAAATACATAGAAACTACATTAAGGAAATCATGAGATTTATATATGTGTGTAAAGTTCCCTCGTAAGAAGTTCCAACATAGTAAAAATACCAATTCACTACAAAATAAATCTTTATAAAGTGTTATTTTTAGTTCTTAAAATTGAAACAATAGTTTTAACAATTGTCTAAAATCAAACTTCTATGGAACTGCCCAAGAAAATAATGAAAATGAAAAGTAATGATAGAAATTGGGATTATAATATATTTTTTGAATGTGCTGTTTAATTTCAACTGTGATTCTGAAGCTGGCATGTATTTACAGAAACTGATGGTACTTTGGAAACCTTGGTGGTGCAGTGGTTAATCTGAAAGCTGGCAGTTAGAATCCACTAGGCGCTGCTTGGAAAATCTACGGGGCTGTTCTAACCCGTCCTGTAGGGTCACTCTGAGTCAGAATTGACTCGATGGCAACGGGGTTGTTTTTTTTTTTTTTAATGCTACTTTTTATATAATTATAGTAAAAAATGCAGTAAGTGTGAAGTCAATAGGGAAATCATTGTTCATTTAGCAAATGATATTTAAAAATCAATCAGCTAAGTCTTTGGAAGGAAAAAAAGAATTTCTATTACTATACCCAAATGTATCTGACACGTATAAAAAGGTTTAAATTTATGTTGTGTGGGGACACATTTTGTGTGTGTGTTTCTCCTTTGTGGTGCCCGGCTGAAGCAGAAAATTTTTATCTACAATTTCCCAGTGTTGATAGGTTGCCCCTTTCTTGATTCTTCAGCTAGAAAAAGCAGGCTTTTGTATTTCCTGGTTACTAGCTTCTTTAGCTCTAAGTCTTGAATAAATAAGAGTAAAAGAAAACCCAAGGATCTTACCAATCTGTTGTACATGGGTCCTGAGGTCTCTCATATCTCTGCCTTCTTCACTCCCTTTCTGTCTTATGTTTGTTTTGATGTAATATCCAGAAATTTTAGTTATAATTAACATCTACAAAGAGGAAAAAATACAGAAAACAACGTATTTAGTGGTAAAATGCTTAACTGTGAAAGTTTTCCCCTTAAGATCAGGAAAAAGGCCAAAAATATCTGCTTGGACAACTCTTATTCAATATTACTCTGGAAGTTATAGCCAATGTTATAAGGCCAGGAAAGGAAAAGGTGTAAAAATTAGAAGGGAAGGAATAAAACTGTCCGTCTTTACAGATGACATGATGGTTTACAAATAGAATTCCAAACAATCTATAAAAAACCCTAGAACTAACAAGTAAGTTGAGCAAGGACACAGGATAAAAGATAAACATACAACAATTGTATTTCTGTACATTAGCAATTAATATATGGCCATTGAAATTAAAAATAAAATACTATTTAAAATCTCACAAATAATAAAATAATCAGGTATAAATCTAACAAAATATGTACAGCACTTATATGCTAAATCTATAAAACACTAATGGAAAAAGTAAAAGATCTAAATATATAAGGAATAGCACATTCAAGAATGAGAGAATCACAGTAAAGAAGGCAATTCTTCCCAAATGGGTTTATAGGTTTGCTATACTTCCTATCAAAATCCTACCAAGATATTTATAGATATAAAGAAGACTATTATAAAATTTATATAGAAATAAAACAAAACTAGAATAGCTAAAACAATTTTGGAAAAGAAAGATAAACTGAAAGAAATGAGTACACCATTTTCAAGACTTATTATATAGCGAGAGTAATCAAGACTACATGATATTGGCAGAAGGAAAGGCACACAGACCAACAGAACAGAACAGATAACTCAGAAATAGAACACAATATGCCCAAGTGATTTTTGACAAAGGTGCAAAAACAATAGAGAGCTTCTGAATTCAAATGGTCCTGGAGTAATTGGATATTCAGATGCAAAATAAAATGAATTTAGCCTGCGTCTCACACCTTGTAAAAAAATGAACAAAACATGGATAATAGAATGAAATGTAGAATGCAAAACTTTAAAACTTTCAGAAAGAAATACAGAAGAAAATTTTCAGAATCTAGAGCTCGACAAACAGTTCTTAGACTTGACATCAAAAGTATAATCCATAAAAAGAAAAAGTAATACATTAAAGTTTACCACAAATTAAAAACTTCTGCTTTTTGAACCTATCAAAAAATTCAGGACTCAGGGCAAATCACAGTCTTGAAATTTGAAAAATCTGGCGAATACGTAAAATTATACCACAGATTAGTTTACCTGGAAATATTAATTGGTAATTTTGATGAACTGTTGGAACCTGAGAGTGGAGTAGTATGAGAATGAGAAACTCCTTGGGGCTTTTGCCTTAAGACAGGTACTTTCTTTTCATGGGTTTTACCTCCAGGAAAACCCAAAATTTCCACAGACAAGAAAATCCCCTTGTGACTCTGGCAGGGAGAGGTGAGGAAGTAACCTGAGTGAAATATGCTCAAAATATTGTCCATAACAAAGACCTATTTTCTGGGGGAAAGATTTAAAGACTTACCATAGCTTTATCTGATGTGGAGGAAGGACACTACCCAGACACCAGCCCCCTCTAGCCTTTCTCACCTAAACCGGAACCAAACCCTTTGATGTCCGTTGGAGCTGCTGATAGCATCCCCATGCATTACAGAGTAAAACTGCTTCCTAGGGTTTTACTGGCTGTAATCTTAACCAAAGCAGATTGTAAGGCCTTTCTTCTATAACCCCAGTAGATGGGTTCTAACTGCCAACAGACAAATATAAATCATTGGTGATGCCCAGGGACCTCCCTGTCACACCTAAGTGAAGGGAAGCTAAGCAACACAAGGAAAGATGGCTACCCAGGGACAAACGCCCACTAAAATACTGAGGCCTGATCATAGAATTACAGGACGCTTCCCTCTCCCCACCCCTTACTAACACATTTATTTGGGTCCAGTGGATTGCAGCTAAAATAGCTACAAAATGCAGACTCTATCTAAGGAGGAATTCTTAGGGAAGCCCGAAAACAACAGGAGAGGCGAAAACAAGAACAGTAAACAGAAGCCTCTTGACACCTACAGCTACAAGAAACATTTAGCCCAGCCCAGCTCCTAGCTAGATTAACATAAAACCTCACACTAAATGCCTATTTGCCTTAGTTACTATAGTCCAAAGCATCATGTTCCAAAACCCAAAAACCAAACCCTGTGCCATCAAGTCCATTCCGACTCACAGCAACCCTATAGGACAGAGTAGAACTGCCCCACAGAGTTTCTAAGGAGCGCCTGGAGGATTCGAACTGCCGATCCTTGGGTTAGCAGCCGTAACACTTAACCACTACACACCAGGGTTTCTGCATCATATTCGGCTTTCTATAAAAACTTAGAAGGCATGCTAAAAGGCAAGAAAAAGCATAGTCTGAATAGATCAGACTTGATAGGACACAGGTGTTGGAATTATCAGACCAGAAATTTAAAATAAATATGATTAAGTGTTCTAATAGAAAATAATAAAATACAAGAACAGACAGGTAACGTAAGCAGAGAGATGAAAATTCTAAGAAACAATGAAAAAGAAGTACTAGAAATAAAATATTCTTTACATAATTCATTGCCATACAGCAGAAATAAAGAATGCCTTTGATGGGCTCATCAGAAGACTGGATGTGGCTGCAAAAATAATCAGTGAACTTAAAGGTAGGTCAATAGAAATTTCCTAATCAGAAATAGAAAGAGAAAAGAATGATGAAAACAGCATAGAACATCCAAGAACTGTGGAATGATTTAAAAAGTTGTAGCATATGTGGATTTGGAATACCGAAAGGATAATAATTTCCATGAAATACGGAAAAAACATCATCAAGAACAGTGAAGGATCTGAGATTTCATCCTACTTGCAATCTAACTATTTAGCCTGATGCTATTGAATAAATGCTAACAGAAGAGAAACTCCTGAGTAAGAAACAGAGTCTACTATTATAGCCACACAGTACGCACCATAAGCGTTTTGTTTGTATCAGATTCCCTTGCTCTGTTAAGTCCCATGGAAGTGATGGAATGGCTCAGATAGGTGCTGTGCATGCTGTGGTTCGCCATCACAGCTGAGTAACCCTGAGTTTAGGCAACCTGAATCTTTCATAGTGGGCTGAAAGCAAATTTGTCCCTTGTCCCGGAGGAGTCATTATCTTTATTACTCTAGACAGCAAACAAATCTGCCTTCTGCTCCTGAGGGCGATACTATCTCCAGCTTCCAAAGCTGTTCACTACACAAACATGTTTGAAAAGATAGTCTGGAAAAAAGGGAAGATATAATGGTTCACTTACAAGATGTGCAGAAAAGAATTATCTCTCAACAGAGAAACTATCACCACTTTCAGAAAACATTGCAGTAGACAGGCATTGCAATGAGTTTAAGGTTAAAAAAAAGAAAGGAAAGACTTAAATATTACATGGGAAATACTTATTAGTACATAACATTATTGGAAATAGATAATTCAAATATTAATTTACACGTATTGTTAAAATTAGTAAGAGAATTTAGCACGGTAGCTGGAGTCAAGGTCGATACATAAAAATAAATTTTATTTCTATATAGTGTTGTTGTCGGGTGTTGTCGAGTTGATTCTGACTTATAATGATCCCGTGTAATGTAGTAGAACTGCCCCATAGGGTTTTCTAGGCTGTAATCTTTAGGGAAACAGGTATCAAATCTTTTTCCTGTGGCACCTCTGGGTGAGTTTAAACTGCCAACCTTTTGGTTAGCAGTTAAGTGCTTAACCACTGAGACACCAGGGCTTCTTTTTAAATGTATTAGATATAACAAAATAGAAACAAAATTGAAAATATAATTTAAAATAACACTGTTGCTGAGTGAAAACCCCAGGTTTTGCTTGTCGTGACTTGTTACAGCCAGACACCTTTATTTCCTTGTACAAGGAAAGGAGTAATGGAGGCCGTTGCCTCCAAGACTGTTTGCAGGCAGCATTGGGACGTGGCCTTTTACAGAAAGCAGACAAGGAAATGCAAATTCATAATGAATATTCAGGATTGATCTTCAGATAGGCGCTCAGAGCTTGGGGATGACTATGTATTTTCTTTAGACAAAGGTTCAATGCCCCAGGATGGAGGGATGACTTTTTTTTTTTTCAATAGGATGTTAGGTCTCCCCCCAGAGGCTTGTTGAGGCCATCTATGGCCCATTCTCTCTTTACCAGCACTGGGAGAAAACTATGAGAATTCCTAACCAAAAATGTTTCAGCAGGATATTTCTTGTGGTCTAGAGTGCTCTTGTAAATGAACCTGTAATTTGTGGATTTGACAGATTCGCCTGGATGAAGAGTGAAAATCAGCCTTGTAAACTCTTCAGTCTTTTGCCTCCTCTTATCTGGGTTGGTGGTTTTTTTGATCTGACAGGTACCACACACATTGTTAGTGCTTGTCTATTACTCCAAAGTCAAAACACGTTCCATTTTTGGAAAAGGGACAATTAGAAAGTTGCATCTCATGGGATTAGACCCCAGCAGTAAAGGCCACTGTTGGGTAAGATATATGATTCATGTGACTCTTCTTTGACAATTCAACCTTTTTTAATAATACACACCATTATGAGAGCACAAAGGCATGGCACAGAGTGAGAGAAGATATTTGTAATACATATCTGGAAAGCACTAATTTTCTTCTTTTTTTTTTTATAACGTATGTAATTTTTTTTTTATGTAATAGGTATGGTGAAAGAATACAACCCTGACACACAACTTTCCTGACTTTAAATCAATCAGTATCCCCTTGTTCTGTCCGAACAACTGCCTCTTGATCTATGTAAAGGTTCCTCATGAGCACAATTAAGTGTTCTGGAGTTCCCATTCTTTGCAATGTTATCCACAATTTGTTATGATCCACACAGTCAAAAGCCTTTGAATAGTCAATAAAACACAGGTAAACATCCTTCTGTGTTCTCTGCTTTCAGCCAGGATCCATCTGACATCAGCAATGATATCCGTGGTTCCACATCCTCTTCTGAAACCGGCCGGAATTTTTGGCAGTTCCCTGTCAATATACTGCTTGCAGCCATTTTTGAACGATCTTCAGCAAAATTTTGCTCGCATGTGATGTCAGTGATATTGTTCTATAATTTCCACTTTCAGTTGGATCACCTTTCTTGGGAATAGGCATAAATATGGATCTCTTCCAGTCAGTTGGCCAGGAAGCTGTCTTCCATATTTCTTGGCATAGATGAGTGAGCACCCCCAGAGCTGCATCTGTTTGTTGAAACATCTCAATTGATATTCCATCAATTCCTGAAGCCTTGTTATTCACCAGTGCCTTCAGACCAGCTTGGACTTCTTCCTTCAGTATCATCGGTTCCTGATCATATGCTACCTCTTGAAATGGTTGAACATCGACTAATTCTTTTTGATATAATGAAGAAGAATGGGGCATCAGGATTGGAAGAAGACTCATTAACAACCTGCATTATGCAGATGACACAACCTTGATTGCTGAAAAGAAAGTGAAAAGGACTTGAAGCACTTACTAATGAAGATCAAAGACCACAGCCTTCAGTATGGATTGCACCTTAAAATAAAGAAAACAAAAATCTTCACAACTGGACCAATGAGCAACATCATGATAAATGGAGAAAAGATTGATGTTGTCAAGGATTTCATTTTACCTGGACCTGCAATCAACAGCCATGGAAGCAGCAGTCAAGAAATCAAAAGACGCATTGCATTGGGTAAACCTGCTGCAAAGGACCTCTTGAAAGTGCTGAAGAGCAAAGATGTCGCCTTAAAGACTAAGGTGCACCTGACCCAAGTCATGATATTTTCAATCACATCATATGCACGTGAAAGCTGGACAATGAATAAGGAAGACCAAAGAAGAATTTATGTCTTTGAATTGTGTTGGCGTAGACTACTGAATATACCATGGACTGCCAAAAGAAGAAACAAATCTGTCTTAGAAGAAGTACAACTAGAATGCTTCTTAGAGGCAAGGATGGCGAGACTGCGTCTTACATACTTTGGACGTGTTGTCAGGAGGGATCAGTCCTTGGAGAAGGACATCATGCTTGGCAAAGTGGAGGGTCAGTGGAAAAGAGGAAGACCCTCAAAGAGGTGGGTTGACACAGTGGCTGCAACAATGGGCTCAAGCATAACAAGGATCGTAAGGATGGCTCAGGACTGGGCAGTGTTTCGTCCTGTTGTGCGCAGAGTCGCTATGAGTCGGAACTGACTTGACGGCACCTAACAACAACAACAACATAACATATGTAAAGCGCTACTACAAATCAATAAGGAAAAGCCCATCAGCCCAATAGAAAAAAAATGATAAAAGAGACTGAAAAAGTCACTTCATAGAGGAAGGTATCCTGACCATCAATATTTACATATAAAAATATAACATTACAAATAAAATCAAATACCCTGGGAAAATTGCATTTATATGGCAGAGAAAGGGTTAATGTCCCCGCTAGATTAAGAAGTGTTAGCAATTGTTGGAGCAAATAATTGTAGTTCTATCCGGGGAAACTGGATGAAAACCGCAACACAGACAAGTCAAAAAACAGGATGCCAATAGAAACAAACAAAACTACAAGACAGTATTTTAAAGATAAAATATGTAGGCTTTTCATTAAATTGGTATTGTCGTATATGTCTATGTACGTGCATATAGTTACATGCACTCCTCACAGGTATCCTAAGGAGGGTATGTTACAGAGTGCTGATGGGTGTGTAAATACCTGTAATTTTTTTTTTTAAAGCAAACTGATATTTACCAAATAAAACTAAAAAAAAAAAAAAAGAAAACATTGCAGTTAATTTGATTCCAAAGAAACCATGGTGACTCCACCTATTACAGAGTAGAAAGCTTCCATAGAATTTCGGTGGCTATGATTTTTTTGGAACCAGATTACCAGGTCTTTCTTCCACAGAGCCACTGGGGGGTTCAAAAAGCTAAGCTTTTCATCAGCAGTCAAGCACAGTTTTTATACCACCTAAAGCGTTATCGATAACTTTACTAAGTTATGTTTTCTTTGAGCTTGAAAATCCAGCTCTGGGAGTGACTCCTTAGGAGAAGGCAAAGAAAGAACACAAAAAAGTAGCTACCAGGATCTTCTTTCCGACAAGATATTAGTGGAAACCGCTAACTATTCAAAAATAGGAAATGGGGAAAGAGTGTACTATCTCCACATTTTGGAATATTGGACAACTTTTAAATAATTGTATGAAAAAATAATTAACAAAACAAGATTTAAAGAAAATAATTTTATAAAATTATATTAATATATTTCCAGTATTTAAAATATATGAATAGATTTGTGTATGTTATAGGTGTGTCTATATATAATACATTTGCAATGTTTATCTCTGTGTTGTAGGATTAAGATTTTTATGCATTTTTTGCAATAAATATAACTTTTTATATAATCAGAAAAAATACTTAAGAAAATTTAAAAAATAGTGCCTAACACAGTATTTATGGAAAATAATATATTATTGTTTTCATATGCCTAATATAACATGCTGATATCTTTTACATGTTAAAATATTTCAAAATTAGTAAAAAATACATGAAGCTAGTTGGTGCCCAGCCACAACTGATGACGACCCTGACAGGGAGCACAACAGAGAACCCCTGAGGGAGCAGGAGATCAGTGGGATGCAGACCCCAAATTCTCACAAAAAGACCATACTTAATGGTCTGATTGAGACTAGAGGAATCCCGGCGGTCATGGTCCCCAAACCTTCTGTTGGCCCAGGACAGGAACCATACCCCAAGACAACTAATCAGACATGGAAGGGACTGGACAGTGGGCAGGAGAGAGATGCTGATGAAAAGTGAGCTGTTTGTATCAGGTGGACACTTGAGACTGTGTTGGCATCTCCTGTCTGGAGGGAGGATGGGAGGGTAGAGAGAGTCGGAAGCTGGCAAAATTGTCACGAAAGGAGAGACTGGCAGGGCTGACTCATTAGGGGGAGAGAAAGTGGGAGTATGGAGTAAGGTGTATATAAACTTATATGTGACAGACTGACTTGATTTGTAAACGTTCACTTGAAGCTCAATAAAAATTAAAAAAAAAAAAAAATCAATCCCTTATACCAGCCACTCAGGGTTAGGTCAGTCTCATCCACTGTCCTATTCTAAGGGTGGCTCTTATCTCAGCTGATGCCTGATATTTCAGGTGGGCAGCACGAAAAGAGCCAATTTATCCTGCTAGCAGGTCACTGGATCTCATGAAGGGGGGTTGGAGTGGGTGTGAAAATTAGACATAGGTTGCCATTAATGCAAGTAATCATGCGATGTGATGTATTTTTTTCCTGAGACTGTAGCTTAAATCCCAGTTACCTTCAGGTGACTAATGAACTTGCTGAGTAATTTATTTTGACTGTTGGAGCCCCCACCTTCTGTGTTACCATCACATGGGGAAGGTGTATGACAAATTTCCAGATTTAATTTTAGTGCTTGAGAGCCCAAGTGGCACAATTACCAGATCAAGAGTGATGGCAGAATATTAACATGAAGAGTTCATGTGAAGCTGAGTTTTAACTAAGGATGCTCAGACTTACACTCTTAGAAGCAATGTAGAGCTCCACCTGGTCCCAGGCACCCAGACTTTGTGATTATTTTGTTCTTTGACATTATCCTGATCCCTTCTGTTCAAAAGGCCTCTGAGTCCTGACGATTGTATTTCCAAAATGTCTTTTGAATTCCTCTCCTCACCGTTTTTCAGGTTGACTGCTAAAGGCACTATGCATAATGATTAAGCACTCAGGTCCTATGGTCCACTGATAGATGTTCAAATCATGCCTCTGCCTTGCCCATCCTATGTAAACTTTGCCAGGTTGCTTAGATGCTAATATAGGGTTGTCATGAGTATTAAACATGATTATACAAATAAAATGAATGGTAGATGTAAATAGGCAATAGATTGTAGTTTTATGTTAGCATTAGTAGTCCAATCTGGCTCCTGCCCATTATTTGCTCTCCAATCCGGGGGTCGTGTTTTCTGTAAAGGACATTTACTAAAGATAAGAAATATTTTAGGCTTTGCATATGATCTCTAGCTACAACTACTCAGCTCTGCCATTGTAGTGAAAACAGCCGTAGACAATGTGTAAACAAATGAACATGGCTATGTTCCAATAAAGCTTTATTTATGGACTCTGAAAAAAAAAAAAAAAAACATGAAGATGTGATTTGAAATTGGGTAAATGATAAGAACCAGCAAGAAAATATAAAACTATTTCTATGTAGAAAAAAACTGCATATACAAAAAGTAATTAAGGATATCTTTGGATTATAAAACAATTTTCTATAAAAATTATAAACACTGGAATGGTAGAATGCCATAGGCATTCACACATTGGTGGTAAAATCCAAAATTTACATTCTTCTTCACAATCTGAAGATAAGTATCAAAAACCTTAAAGATCTTATTTTGTATTGACATGACACTTTTAGGAATTCATCCTAAGGAAGTCATTCAAAGTGCTAACAGAGTTTTTGATGCAAAAATATATCTTGCCATAATACTTTTCAAGGCAAAACTGTGATTTCTGGCTAAATACTTCCTACATGTAATTTGTACTTAAATGCATGATTTTGAAAAAGCCAGGAACTATATTTTACATAATTCTTTTCGATACCATGCAATGATAAGAGAATAAAATATTTTAGAAATAACTCAAGCAAGTAAATAAAATATCAGTTATACAAATATCACACACATACGCACAAACCTAGGAAGAAAATAAACTGTTATTTTTAATTATGAGATATAAATGAAGATATTTCTTTTTCTATGGTTTTCTCAGTTGTTGTATTACAGTTTTTATTAAAAATTAAAATGCTTTGCTCTGAAGCAGATACAGTTTAATGTTTAAAAACATAGCAAACACCCTGTAAAGATTTCATTTAAATGGGCAACATTCATTCATGATGAATGTATACTAAGACACAGCCTGCATAATTAGAAATAGAAAAAGCTTGACATGTTTTCTCAATGTTTGAATGAGATGAGATAATTGAAAGTAGGCATTTTTTCTTGTTAGAATTATCTATTCTTTAGTGAACAAGTTCTCTGAAACTACATGAGAAAGCTATAGATTTATATAACAATGTTCTAAAGCTTATTAAGACTATTATAAATAATAGCAATGTAATGTTTATTTGGCACCATACACCATTTCATATGGACCTTTAGCATTTCCACTGTTGTTCCTAGATGGTGAACTTGAAGAGTACACTTATTTTCAGTGTTGGATTCCCATTTGGCTTCAGTACAGATGCATTTACAATGATATTTTAACTAAATGAATGACAACATTTACAACACTCGCGTTTAAATAAAAGGGAACAGTAAAAAGATCCACTGATGAACTTAAAACCATACTAAATTGAGAGCATCACCATCTTCAAACACAGTTTATAGTTGAAAAATGAAGGGTTTAATGTTGCTATTTGGTCATTGACTCATAAACTTTGTGTACTGTTGCCTTTATATAAAAAAATCGAACCCATTGCCATAGAGTCAATTCTGACTCATAGCGATCCTATAAGACAGAGTAGAACTGCCCCGTACGGTTTCCAAGGAGTGCCTGGTGGATTTGAACTGCCGACCTTTTGGTTAGCAGCCGTAGTACTTAACCACTACTTCACCAGAGAAATATAAAACAAAGCTAAATGTGTCTTAGAAGGTTCTTTTAATTTCAAGACATATATCCATGTATATACTTATTTAATACGCACTATTTTTTTTATCCATGTACTATAAAAAAAAAAGGTTTTTTTTTTTTTTTTTATAGTACATGGAAACCCTGGTGGCATAATGGTTAAGTGCTACAGCTGCTAACCAAAAGGTTGGCAGTTTGAATCCACCAGGCGCTCCTTGGAAACTCTATGGGGCAGTTCTACTCTGTCCTCTAGGGTTGCTATGAGTCAGAATCGACTCGATGGCAGCGGGTTTTGTTTTGGTTTGGTATAGTAGCATAGGAAACCTTGGTGGTGTAGTGGTTAAGAGCTACAGGTGCTAACCAAGAGGTCAACAGTTTGAATCCATCAAGCAATCCTTGGAAACCCACTGTGTCAATATGTCTCGTCAAGGGTCTTCCTCCTTTTGGCTGACTCTCTACCTTACCAAGAACGATGTCCTTCTTCAGGGACCGGTCCCTCCTGATAGCTTGTCCAAATAAGTGAGGTAAAGTCTCTCCGTCCTTGCTTCCAAGAAGCTTTCTGGGTGTGCTTCTTTCAAGGCAGACTGATTTGTTCTTCTGTCAGTCAGTCCATCGTATATTCAATATTCTTCACCAGTACCGTAATTCAAAAGCATCAATTCTTCTTTAATCTTCCTTATTTATTGTCCAGCCTCACCATGAATATGAGGCGATTGAAAATACCATGGCTTGGGCCAGGCACACCTTAGTCCTCAAAGTGACATCTTTACTTTTCAACACTTTAAAAAGATCTTTTGCAACAGATTTTCCCAATGCAATACATTGTTTGATTCCTTGACTGCTGTTTCCATGGGCATTGGCTGTGGATTCAAGTAAAAACTCACCTATATGGCAGGCACTTCTTACTCCTTGCTTTGCCTCAGGTGTTCCAGTCTGAACATCCTGTCTCTCCTTACAGGGGCCTGAATCTCCTTGGATTTCAGGCTACTTGGCTGCCTTGTTATCTCAGCTCTCTGATGGTTTCAAAATAAGTTGTTATTATTATTGTTATTTTTTTATCTTATCCAGCTTTTCTTCATCATAGCATCGTGGTGGCTTTCTTTCCATTTTTCTACTTTCTAAATCAAAGTGAAGCCAGAGTCGTCATCTTTTTTTTTTTAATACATACAGTCTAAATGGTTGTTTGGAGTCCCTAGGTGGTGTACACCATTAAATGCTAAGCTGGTAACCAAAATATGGGTACCTCAGAAGAAAGCCTTAGTGATTTTCTTCCAAAAAAAACACCCATTAAAAACTTTGTGAAGCACAGTTCTACTCTGACACGTATGTGGTCTCCATGACCTGGAATTGGCTCAACAACCATTGATGGTAGTGGTAGCTCACCCATCAGGATGCATTCATTAGGCTAATAATAAATTAATAGTTGCTTATTTGCATGTCAAAATTTTGAAAAAAGATGAAGTGTAACTTATGGAGCTTATTGTATGCTATGAGGCTAAAAACAGGGAGACATTCATAGTAAAGGAATAATATGGTGAAACATATTATAGGATCTAACATGATTGCTAAAGATGGAAAAGCAAATGAAATATGCCCTCAAGAGAAAAATAAACAATTTTCCCTGGAAAGGAATACAGAGATTTGAAGGAAAATTACTCCCTTGAGTCCTCATAAAAGAGGCAAATTGTGATATAGTAGACAACACCCTGAATAGCATCCTAAAAATAAATGCAAGTTTTATGAGGACACATGCCTCTTATGTGTTCCTCAGTGAAAGGGAACCCATGATGGCAAGACTGAATTCAGTAAAAGTAGTGTCTCAAATAACTAAAAACTCACACCAAACAAGCAGACCAAAAAATCATTTCATGATAATTTTTTTTTCTTGATTATTGAATAAGACACAGAATATAAACAGTAGTGGAGCTATCAGACTTGACACTGAGATTTTAGTAAATGTTGAGGAGTCATATATACCATAGAAAGTATGTGAGTGTGTGTGTATGTATATACATACATAAACATATTTGTATAAACTTGTACATACACATATACAAACATGTATGTGTCTGTATTTATATAAGTATATATGTGTGTGTACATATATATAATGTATATGTATGTACATATATCAAGAACTCAGACCACAATGCAGGGAATTCTATTATGGCAGTTGGAGAAAATATACACTGATACAAGCTTTTATGAAGTAAAGTTCTTTAAAGAGTTCTGAAGTTTAAATATACGGTCATCCCAAATTTGCAATATTATGAAATGCGACTAAACATGTATGAGAAGTCAAAATTCCCCTCCAATTCAGGAAAATGAGGATTGGAGGCCCTAACGGAACCTCACATGGGTGTTGTGAAACCATAGATCACAGTATGCTTAAAAATTTTTCTTTAAGCTCTATAAACTAATATATTTTAATCTGTCTTTGAATTTCATACTTTGTATTAAAGTCTCCTTTGTAGTTCGATGTTCTAACTCTTCACTCACCTTTTATGTCTTCTGTGATCACTCTGAAGGAACTAGAAGCTTCTAGGACCAAGGACCAAGCATTTTTAAAGGGCATAACTTCATACCTCACAGAAGCTAGTTCCCTGTATTTGAGGTAGAGGAATAGAGTTCTACCTGATCTACATTTCCTAGAATGAACCCTTCTCGGGAGATACAACACAATTTAGACATTATATTTCTTCAGATGATAAATGAAGTTATTAATTATCAATACTGAAAGGATAGAGATATCTAAACTATAAATTTACACAAATTGATAACAATTGCTTTGAGAAGACATTCTTTGATGAGATGATAGAGGGACAGATAGATAGATAGATAGATAGATAGATAGATAGATAGATAGATAGATAGATAGATAGATAGATAGATAGATAGATAGATAGGTAGACAGATAGATAGATAGACAGACAAATAGATAGAGACAGACAGACAGATAGATAGATAGATAGATAGATGATAAATAGACAGGCAGAAAGATAGCTGCAGTCAAGTTGATTCCGACTCACGGAAACCTTAAGTACAACAATGAAATGGCTGCCCAGTCCTGCATCTTCTTCATGATCCCTAGCATGTTCAAGTTCATTATTGTGGCTATTGTGCCAATCCATCTCACCAAGGGCTTCGCCATCACTGGCCCTCTATGTCACCAAACATGATGTCCTCCTCCAGTGACTGATCCCTCCTAGGAACGTCCAAGCACTTGAGTCAGAAAATGTTCTGTTGTGATCCATAAAGTTTTTATTGACTAATTTTTGAATGTAGATCATCAGACCTTTCCTGCTAGTCTGTCTTGGTCTAGAAGTTCAGCTGAAATATGTCCACCATGGTGAACATGCTGGTATTTGAAGCACTAGTGGCATAGCTTCCAGGATCACAGTGACACATAAGCCACCACAGTATGACAAACTGACAGGTAGTGGATTCTTTGAAGAGAATCTACAATAACCACACAGTACAATTTAGGTGATGTTTGGTAGATGATACATTTATGTTTAAGCCAAAGATGGTAGTCACCTCAGTGACTGATTTAATGACTTTCTGCCAAAAGGGAGATAGGTACCACAGAATAATTAATTTAAAATTAACTTGGATAAGGAACATTTCCTTTTCCTTTTTCTTTCTACCCCTGAAAAGGTGAACCGTAAATTAATTAAGCTCCTCCAAACCAAACCAAACCAAAGCCATTGCTGTCAGGGTATTTCTGATTCACAAGGATACTATAAGACAGATTAGAAATACTCCATAGAGTTTCCAAGGCTGTAAGCAGACTGCCACATCTTTCTCCTACAGAGGGACTAGAGGGTTCAAACTGCCAACCTTTTGGTTAACAGCTGAGCACTTAATCACTGAACCACTAGAGCTCCTTATTTACCTCGGATGGGCCAAAAGCCAAAAAGCGTTATTCTTTAAAACTGCAAAAATTGCTTTAAATCATATAACTCATTCTACTTTCACCTAGAGGAAAACTTGAATTCAACAAAATTCAGTTGGTATTTGATGAAAAATTTCATCTGGAAGAAAGAACGGAAATTAACATAGTACTGAAATTGCCTACACTTTTGTAGAATGGGTGAGTGTCCAGTGGCAACAAATCAGTATTTGAGATGAAATAGGGTGGCTATATAAGTACTGAAGAGACACATTTCGATTAGGCAGTGTTCTAACAATAGATTTCATCCAGCTGACAGGAGTTTAGAAATTAATTTCCTCTATTTCCCAATACTAACTGTGCATCAAATACCTCAGAGAGGCCTGGAAAACCTCTGAACCATTTGGTAGTTATACAATCCCCTGGAAAATAGAAAAATCAATCATACCTGACCTCACAGTAACAGCTGTGGGTGGAAACAACTTAAGTGTGGAAGAAATCATTGTTATTGACTGTGCTTGGTAATATTAATAGAGCATCATCATGTCTTAGGAAAACATGAGTTACAGCAATTCTCAAGGCTTGGGGCAAAAATATGAGGATTCTCTCACATGGAGGAAATAAATGATATGCTGTTTATCATTTTAAATGTTTTGAGACACTCTGCCAAGAAGAATCCTGATATGAGAATTGGATACGCAGTTAAATATCCAGATTTAAGGTCATTCCAAAAAACCAAAACAGTTGCTGTCAAATTGATGCCAAGTCACGGCAATCCCATGTGTTTCGGAGTAGAATTATATCCTATAAGGTTTAATGGCTGCAATGCTTTGAAAGTAGATCACCAGGCCTTTTTTCCAAGGTGCCTGTGGGTAAATTCAAACCTCTAACCTCTCAGTTAGTAGCTGAGTTTGTGCCACCCAGAGGATGCTTAAGCCAAACCGAACCGAACCGAACCAAACCAAACCAAACCAACCACACCTGTTGCCGTTGAGTTGATTCTGACTCATAGTGACCCATTGGGTTTCCAAGGAGTGGGTGGTGGATTTGAACTGCCAAACTTTTGGTTAGCAGCTGTAGCTCTTAACCACTGTGCCATCAGGGTTTCAGGGAGTGCTTAGGGCCTCACATATTTATGTTTTTAACTGATATTTATTCCTTTCTGTCTCTTGATCTTTCCATCTATGATCATTTTCCTTCTGCCAGAAGAACATGCATTTCCTTGTATGGCAAGTCTGTGGGTAACAAATTTCCCTAGGTGTGGATTTATTTATATTTATCTTGCTTGGAAAAAAAAAATTTTTTTTTTTTTTTATCTTGTTTGAAGATGTGTTAGGCTCCTTGAAGCTGTTACTAACGTCTTTCATTAGTTTCATAAAGTTATCAGCTGTTGATTTCTCAAATATTGTATCTACCCCAATGTCACAGTCTTTTTAATTTTACTTAATTTTTTAGTTTTATATTTTCTATTCAGGTCATTATTGAGATTCTAATTTTCTCTCAAATTTCTCAGTAAGGCTGTTTATCTTCCTAACTACTGTAACCACAATTTCTCTTTCTCCTATTACTCTTTCATTAATAGTCTCTAATGTCTTTTCTTGGAGCAAACTCACATTATCTAATGACCTCTTCTTTCTCTTCCTCTGTTTAGGGACCTGTTTGAACAAAATAGCCATTAATAACCAATTATTATCAATCAGGCTTTTTCTGCTAACCATGTGGTTTCTTCACATTTTTGTTTCTTGGGTTATATCTACATCGTTAGTTACTTAACAGATATGTACTCTTCAGTCACAATTAAACTTGTCATCTGATTCCTACAATTATATTTAATATTTACTAAACATTTTATGTGGAAACTTCTCTAATAGGTAAGGGGTGTTCTGAAGCCCATTCTCTAATTGATTCGTTAAGAAAGATTCGTAAAATAAATACCCCTTGAGTTCCTGCATGTTCATAAGTCTTTGCTTCTTTTGTACTTGAAAGTCAGTTTGGTTAAATAGTGCATTCTTGGTTTACACTCTTCTTTCTTTGAATATGGTAAACAAGCAACATTATTGTCTTTAGGCACAAAGAGCTGTTGTAGAAAAGTCTGATAAATATTTATGCCTTTCACTTCTAAGTGTTTTTATCTTTTTGTCTGGATGCAGGAATGATTTTTTTTTTCTTTTTATTTAAAGTTCAACAGTTTTATTAGAACTGTCTCAGCTTTGGCAGCTTTGAATTGAAGTCACCAGTACAGAATGCATTCTTTCATTATTTTTAGTGTCTGTCCTTTGCATTGGCTTTGTCCGAAGCATTGGCTTTGAGTTTTTATGTACTTTTAGAGTGAAATTCCCTTATAGGGAATAAGGTGAGCCTAGCTAAATTTGTTTACCTCACTGTTGTAGAGTTTACTTTTCTTATATTACTTTAAAGTATTCAAATTGTGTTCTCTTAGTTTGTCTATCTCTTCAATATTTTCAGAAATATGCCCCTTTTTATTCTCTCCCCCACCAATAACAAAATCTCCATTAATTCTAGAGCTTTTGCTCTGTTCAATTTCTATTCTCTTCCTAGTTATTTCTACTCAGTGTGGAACTTTGCCTTTTTCTTAATATTTCTGAGAGAAAGAGGGGCCAGGCTGCCCTATCACACTCAGGCTTTTTCATAGTCCCCTGATATACCTCCTGTTTTATGTTGGATCCTCTGTGGAAGCAAAACCAGTGAAGCATATAGATACACATACAGAGAGAGATTTATATCAAGGAAATGGCTCATGTGGTTGTAGGAGCTAGAAAGTTCCAAGTCTGTGGATCAGGCTGGAGGTTTCTCCTGACTCATGTAGCTGCAGTAGCTGGTAAACCCAAGATTGGCAAGTCAGGCGGCAGGCCTTTGGTTCACAGGCTGCGAAGCTTGACAAATTCCAAGACTGGCAGGTAGCTATTAGGCTCAAACCCGAGAACCGGAGGTCAATAGCCAGCGGCAGGACCCAGAGGAAACAAAAGCCAACAAGCTTTGCCAGAAAGTCCGCATATGTTGGATGCAGGACACACCCTCAAGGAAAATACCTTTCAACCGATTGGCTGCTCATAACGCATCTCATCATGGAGGTGATTACATTAATACACAGTTACCAAACTACATCATAACTGCCAAACAACTGAGAATCATGACCCAGCCAAGTCGACACACAACCTTAACCACCACACACCCTAACACTGAAACCTTCAAAACTCAGCTTTGTCTACTGATCACATATCTGTCTTTTGCGTACATCAATTGAAGGGATAGTTTCTTTTGTATGTAAGTAGTAATTTGTGATTACTCTTGGTGGTTTGCCATTTTCCATTCATAATCTGGTGTCTGTAAAAAATTTTATCACTTAGTTTTGCTGAAGATGTTTTCTGAATTTTGCTTTTTTTCTTTTGTTATCCTATTTGATTTATCAGTTTTGTGGAAGGATTGTAAAGATTCAAGTATTATGCCACTGCCATCATCTTTAGCTTCTGAATGTTAGTATCATTATTAATTCTGGTATTTGATATCTTCAGTGCTGGGTCCCACTGTGGGTCTGTTCCTATTCTCTACTGCTTTTGCTTTTTTTTTTTTTTAATGTGATCTTGTCTCTAGATGTGTCTGGTTATTTTTGTTCATGCACATGGCATCGTATTTCAAAATTGTTTTTAAAAATGTGAGGCCTATGATATTGTTATTTCTTAAAAACACAATGGATTTTTATTTGCATTTGCCTTGACCCTTGATACTAGCAATCTGAGGGCAACACAATTTATTTGATTTCATTACTAAAATAATCCAAATCTGAACTACAGCCCCTGTGACAATATATCTACTTCTGGTTAACCTTTCTTCTATGATGCAATTTTTTAATATTACAACTCAAAGTGAAGAGAGATGACTAAGGTTCACTCTATGTAGGCTTGGACTCCACTTCTCATTATCTTAACATGAGACTAAGAGACAATCCAAATTATCCTTAATATCTTATTATCAGTACTATGTTAATTTCCTTTTAGCATCAGCCATCATACCAAATAGGAAAGTACTCTAATTAAGGAACTGCTCTTATATAGAGCCATACTCTACCTTCATGTAGTAAGTCTCCCCCAACCTGATAATCTCTACAATTCCTTAAAACATAGTTTTTTTTTTTTAATGCCTTGGCCAGTTTTCATAATTTTCTCAGTGGAAGGATTTCAGTCATTTACCTAGTCTGTTGCTACCAGAGAGGCAGCATGTGTAATAGTGCCTCAAACTACCTTTGCAACTTTGGATACCTCACTTTAAAACTGAAAGAGAATAGATGATATCTTTGTTTACTATGGAGGTCAGGGTTACCCTTTTATTTGGAACATGGAGCAGATTTTTCCAATGCAATACATTGTTTGATTTCTTTTTTTTACTTTTTTTTAATTGTACTTTAGATGAAGGTTTGCACAACAAACTAGTTTTTCATTAAACAGTTAGTACACATATTGTTTTATGACATTGGTTAACAACCCCAAGACATGTCAGTGCTCTCCCTTCTCGACCCTGAGTTCCCTATTACCAGCTTTCCTGTCTCCTCCTGCCTTCTAGTCCTTGCCCCTGGGCTGTTGAGCCCTTTACACCATTTTGTTTATGGGTTTGTCTAACCTTTGGTTAAAGAGTGAACCTTGGGAGTGGTTTTATTACTGAGCTAAAACTGTTTCTGGGGGCCATACTCTTGAGTTTTCTCCAGCCTCTGTCAGGCCAGTAAGTCTGGTCTGTTTTTATGAGTTAGAATTTTTTTTCTACATTTTTCTCCACCTCTGTCTAGGACCCTCTATTGTGATTCCTGTCAGAGCAGTCAGTGGTGGTAGCCGGGCACCATCTAGCTGTACTGGACTCAGTCTGGTGGAGGCCGTGGTAGATGTGGTCCATTAGTCCTTTGAACTAATCTTTCCCTTGTATCTTTAGTTTTCTTCACTCTTCCTTGTTCCCAAAGGGGTAAGACCAGTGGAATATCTTAGATGGCCACTCACAGGCTTTTAAGATCACACACGGTACACTCCAAAGTAGAATGTAGAGCATTTTCTTTATAAACTATGTTATGCCAATTGAGCCAGATGTTCCCTGAGACCATGGTCCCCACAGCTCTCAGCCCAGCAATTTGGTCCCTCAGGAAGTTTGGATGTGTCTATGGAGCTTCCATGACCTTGCCTTGTACAAGTTGTCCTGGCTTCCCCAGTATTGTGTACTGTCTTACCCTTCACCAAAGTTATCACTTATCTATTGTCTATTTAGTGTTTTTTTATCCCCACTTCTTCCCTCCCTCATAACCATCAAAGACTGTTTCTTTTTGCGTGTAAACATTTTCAGAAGTTTTTACAGTAGTGGTCTCATACCATATTTGTCCTTTTGTGATTGACTTATTTCACTCAGCATAATGTCCTCTAGATTCATCTGTGTTATGAAATGCTTCACAGATTCATCATTGTTTTTTATCATTGTGTAATACTCCATCGTGAGTATGTACTATAGTTTGTTTATCCATTCATCTATTGACAGGCATCTAGGTTGTTTCCATCTTTTTGCTGTTGTGAACAATGCTGCAAGGAACATGGGTATGCATATGCCTATTCATGTGACAACTCTTATTTCTCTTGGATATATTCCTAGGAGTGAGATTGCTGGATCATAAGATATTTCTATTGCTAGCTTTCTAAGGAAGCACCATATCATTTTCCAAAATAGTGGTATCATTTTGCATTCCCACCAGTAGTGCATAAGACCTCTGATCTCCCCACAGCCTCTCCAACATTCGTTGTTTCCTTTTTTTTTTTATTTGTGCCAGTAAAGCTGGGGTGAGATGTTATCTCATTGTGGTTTTGATTTGGATTTCTCTAACAGCTAGTGATCTCAAGCATTTCTTCATGTGTCTGTTGGTTGCTCTAATGTCTTTTTGTTGAATTGTCTGTTCATTTCTTTTGCCCATTTTTTAATTGGATTATTTGTATTTTTGTTATAGAGGTGTTGGATTTTCCTGTAGATTTTAGAGATTAGAATTTTGTCTGATTTGTAATAGCCACAATTTTTTTCCCACTCTGTAGGTTCTCTTTTTACTCTTTTGGTGAAGCCTTTTGATGAGCATAAGTGTTTAATTTTTAGATGATCCCAGTTATCTAGTTTATCCTCTGGAGTTTGTATGCTGTTGGTTGTGATTTGTATCCTGTTAATGACATGTATTAGGGCCTCTAGCATTGATCCTGTTTTTTCTTCTATGAATTTTATGGTTTTTGACTTTATATTTAGGTCTTTGATCAATTTTGAGTTAGTTCTTATGTATGGTGTGAGGTATGGGTCCTGCTTCATTTTTTTTGCATATAGACATCCCGTTTTGCCAGCACCATTTGTTAAAAAGACTGTCTTTTCCCCATTTGATGGACTTTGGGCCCTCTTTGAAAATCAGGTGTCTATAGATGAATGGATTTACATCTGGGTTTTCAGTTCTGTTCCATTGGTCAATGTATGTGTGATTGTATCAGTACCAGGCTGTTTTGACTACTGTACCTGTAAAGTAGGTTCTGAGGTCAAGTAGTGCTAGTCCTGCTACTTTATTCTTCTTCAATAGTGCTTTATTTATCTGGGGCCTCTCCCCTTTCCGTATAAAGTTAAAGATTAGTTTTTCCATCTCTTTAAAGAATGCTGTTGTATTTGGATCAGGATTGCATTGTGTTAGTACATTGCTTTGGGTAGAATTGTCATTTTCACAGTGTTAAGTTTAACTATTTGTGAGTATGGTGTGTTTTTCCATTTATGTAGATCTCTTAGTTTCTTGCAGTAGCATTTTGCAGTTTTCTTTGTATAGGTCTTTTACATCCCCGGTTAGATTTATTCTTAAGTATTTTATTTTTTAGGGGCTATTTTTTTTTTTTTTTTTATAAATAGAATCATTTTCCTGGTTTCTCTTTCATCTTTCTCTTTGTTGGTATATAGGAATCCAACTGATTTTTGCATATTTATCTTGTATCCTGCAACTCTGCTGAATCTTTCTATTAGTTCCAGTAGTTTTCTGATGGAATGTTTTGGGTCTTTGCTGTGAAGGGATGATATGGTGTTTCTGTCTGTAGCACCACATTGGGTTCACCGCCCATTGTTTGGCTTTTTGACTGCTGCTTTCATGGTTGTTTATGTTTGATTTAAGTAGAATAAAATTGTTGACTAATCCAAAGTATTCTCCCTCTATCATGACTTTTTTTTTTTTTTTTTTTTTGCTTGTTTGTTTTTGTTTTTTGTCAGTTGTGAGGATTTTTGTTTTCTTCATGTTCAGGTGTAATCCATACAGAAGGCTGTAGTCTTTGACCTTCTCCAGTAAGTGCTTCAAGTTGTCTTCTTTTTTAGCCATCAAAGTTGTGTCATTCACATATTGCATATTGTTAATGAGTCTTCCTCCAATGCTGATACCATATTCTTCATATAGTCCACCTTCAGCATACAGGATGAATAAGTGAGGTGAGAGGATACAACCCTGCCACATAAATTTTCCAATTTGAACTAAACAGTATTCCCTTGTTCTATTTAAACAACATCCTCTGGATCCATATTTGAGTTCTGCATGAGCACAATTAAGTGTCCGTAATAACCTTCTGCAATGTAGTACAAAGAAATTTAATTACTCAATTAGTTGAAGGCCTTAAGAGCAAAAAAGGGAGTTTCCCTAGAGTCACTTCCATTTCACTATTTTAGATAGATATTTTGGCAGAATACTCACCCTACTTTTCCTGTTGCCTGATCTATAGAGCTGGGGATGCTACTACATACAGGAGCCTCCAGACCGTCACCTGAGCTACAGATTTTGGACTTGCCAGCTATAATCACATGAATAAATTTCTTGAAGAAAATCTCTCTCTCTAAATATATATACATATACATAAATAAAACCAAACCAAACCCATTGCTGTCAAGTCAATTCCGACTCATGGTGACCCTATAAGACAGAGTAGAACTTCCCCATACAGTTTCCAAGGAGCACCCGGTGGATTCGAACTGCCAACTTCTTGGTTAGCAGCTGAGTTCTTAACCATTGCACCACCAGGGCTCCATAATACACATATAAGTATACACATAGGTATACATATAAATATACATATGTGTATACATACACATATACATTGGTGAAGAACAAGGCTCCAGGAATTGACAGAATGCCAACTGAAATGTTTCAACAAATGGATACACAGCGCTGGAAGTGCTCATTCATCTATGCCAAGAAATTTGGAAGCTACCTGGCCAACTGACTGGAAAAGACCCATATTCATGCCTATTTCCAAGAAAGATGACCCAACAGGATGTGGAAATTATCAAACAATATCAATAATATCACATGAAATTAAAAGTAAAATTTTGCTTAAGATTATTTAAAAAGCAGCTGCAGCAGTACATTGACAGGAAACTGACATAAATTCGACCCAGATTCAGAAAAGTATGTGGAGCCAGGTGATGTCAGATTGATCCTGGCTGAAAGCAGAGAATACCAGGAAGATGTTTACCTGTGTTTTATTGATTATGCAAAGGCATTTGACTGTGTGGATCATAACAAATTATAGATAACATTGTGAAAAATGGGAATCCCGTAACACTTAATTGTGTTCATGAGGAACCTGTACTTAGACCAAGGAGCAGTCATTGGAACAGAACAAGTGTAAACCGGTTGGTTTAAAATAAGAAAAAATGTGTGTCAGGGTTGTATCTTTTCACCATATTTATTCAATCTGTATGCTGAGCAGTTAATCTGAGAAACTGGACTATATGGAGAAGAACAGGGCATCGGGTTTGGAGGAAGACTCATTAGCAATCTGCAATACGCTGATGACACAACCTTGCTTGCTGAAAGTGAAGAGGACTTGAATCACTTATTGATAAAAGTCAAAGACAGTCTTCAGTATGAATTACACCTCAATATAAAGAAGACAAAAATCTTCACAACTGTACCAATAAGCAACATCACAATAAATGGTGAAGAGATTGAAGTTATCAAGGATTTCATTTCACTTGTGTCTACAGTCAACACCCATGGAAGGAGCAGTCAAGAAATCAAAGGACACATTGCATTGGGTAAATCTGCTTCTAAAGACTTCTTTAAAGTGTTGAAAAGCAACAATGTCACCTGGAGGACTAAGGTGTGCCTGACCCAAGCTATGGTGTTTTCAATCATCTCATAAGCTTGTGAAAGCTGGACAATGAATAAGGAATACCAAAGAATTGATGGCTTTGAGTTACAGTGTTATAGAAGAATATTGAATATACCATGAACTGCCAAAAAAAAAAGACAAACAAATCTTTCTTGGAAGAAGTACAACCAGGATGCTCCTTAGAAGTCAAGATGGTGAGACTATGTCTCACATACTTCGGACATGTTATCAGGAGGACATCATCCTTGCTAAAGTAGAGGGTCAGAGAAAAAGAAGACCCTCAAGAAGATAGATTGACACAGTGGCTGCAACAATGGGCTCAAGCATAATAATGATTGTGAGAATGGCACAGGACTAGGCAGTGTTTCATTCCGTTGTACATAGGGTCGCTACGAACTGGAACTGACTCTACGGCACCTAACAACAACACATATATACATATACATATACATATACATATACATATACATATACATATACATATACATATACATATACATATACATATACATATACATATACATATACATATACATATACATATACATATACATATACATATACATATACATATACATATACATATACATATACATATACATATACATATACATATACATATACATATACATATACATATACATATACATATACATATACATATACATACATATACATATACATATACATATACATATACATATACATATACATATACATATACATATTATATATAACACTAGTTCTGTTTCTCCAGAGAATCCTAAGATATTTGATAGAAAATTTCTTGGAGAATGGATCATTTTGTAAAGACTAATAGTTTAAGAAATAGTGTGATAATTATTTGGAAAGAAAGAAGGACTATGAGGAGGCCATAGGTCACAAAGTATATTTATTTCATAATTTTTAGTCCCCTAAAAATATTTATATTAATTATTTCTGGATGATAGTTTTATTACAGTTTTGCTTCTCTGCTCTCTGAATTTTCTACACAGGACAGATTTTATTTTATAATCATGAAATAGCTTCTTATAATTCTCTTCTTACTTCTTAAGTATTACTTGTCAGAAAAGAGCAAAAACAAGTAGTTATCCTTTTCATAATGTGCAGTTGAAATTTCTTTACACTTTACTAATTGTAATATAAGAGAAATATTAATTAGAGGATTTTTTTTAATATGAGATAAAATTGTTCAGGAAACACTTTTAAATTAATGATCCTTCTAGGTTAAAATCAGTTCTTAACACTGAGCTCTAAAATACAGATTTCCCAACTATACAACATGGCAGACCTTCACTTTGATGTTCTAGACCTTTATGGTACTTCTGCTATAAATTATGAGAAATCAGCATTTGTTACGGCTATTCATTTAATTGATCACCTGTCATGAGTAACTTAATATTGACCTAACTGGTCATTAGCATTTAAAAATGCCATCAAGAAAGAATTGATGAAATTAAATATTTTCAGAATCTTAGGGGCCAAGACTTACTTGTTTTATGATATAATAATCCTCAGTGATATTAAAAAAGGGGACATTGACAAATATGTTGCCCACTACAACATCATCACTGCTAATCACACTGTAATTTCAAATATCTTTTCTACCAAGAGACTCAAGTTGATCATTTGTTATGCTCTCCTGAGAACTTCGTGTTCATGAAAATGTTCTAGATAAAAGGATCTTCTTGGTAAAATAAGTTACTGTCTCTTTTGTTCTCAGTTTCATCTAAATTCCACCACTTCCTGGATTAAAGTGGTTCTGAGTTGATCTTCATAGTTTTATGAAAATGAATATCATGTGCTGTAAAACCAAACCAAACCCCATGCTGTCGGGTTGATTCCGACTCATGTGCTGTAAACTTTGCTATATTCACATAGTTAATCTTTGGGAATTCCTCTCTCTGTACTCCAGGATTTGTCAAATTTGGGGCGGTAGCCAGATATTGAATCTCTGCCTGACAAAGAACAAAGAATCAGTTTGGGCCATTTCAGAGGCTGTGTGTGCATTGTTTTGTGTGTGTATTATTGGTGGGAACTTAGACTAACAGTCTGTGACAAGCCCATCCTGGTGTAAAAGCTCACTTCCTGTGGACACCCTGTTTCTAATAAACCACTGAGTAAATGTCGAAAATAACATATTGCCCTATTTTCTTTTTCATTTTCTACCTTGTGAACATATGTATATGAAAAGACATTTGGCAAATTATATTCAATGAAAAGACATTTTCTTTCTGACCTAGGTATTCCCAGAAGGTTCATCACCTCATGAATTTAAAGAAGTTTTACAGGATGCGCAGAATTGTGTGATTTCAGAAACTATAATCTCGGTCTTTTAATCTCATTTGTAAATTCAGTTCTTTTGTAATTTGTGCCTTAAAGACATTTAAGTTTTTCAACTTTTTTTTTTTGAAATGCTTACAAACTTATAGAAAAGTTCCAAAGACAGTACAAACCTTTTTTTTTTTTCTCCATGAAACCTTTAAGAGAAACTTGTTGAGATGATGTCTTATCACCTCGAATATTTCCATGGGTATTATCTACAAATAAGGACATTCTACTACATAACACAGTATAACCATCAAAATCATGAAACTAAAATTGATGTATTACTGTCGCATAATCCACAGACTCCTTCGATTTACTCCATTTGCCCCAAAAATGTGCTTTAAAGCAAACAAATCCAGCCCAGAGTTATGTGTTGCATCTAGTTATTATAACTCTTTACTCTCCTTCAGTCCTCCCTCGCTTTTATAACCATGACACTTGAATATTCCAGGAAAGTAATTTCTAATAATGTTCCCCATTTTGGGATTTCTGAGGATTTCTCATAATTTGGATCATTTTTTAATTTGGCAAGAATGTCACAGAAATGGTACTATGATGTTTTCATTGCATACTATCCAGTAACACATACATTTGCTAATATTAATTTTCATCCCTTGATCAAAGGCAAGAAAAATCTGTGTGAAGAAATTGAAGTACTAAAGAAATGGAGAACTAGAAAGATGAGCCCCGCATTTGGGGGCCATATATCCCTTAGAAATGTTTGACAATCCCTGCTGGCTTCTGAATCAATAAAGGTGCTAGAAGCTGAAAAACTGAGCAAAGATGCTGACACACTCATGAGGCTAACAAGACAATTTTCTCAACAAGGAAGAAGAGATGCCCTGGGATCACCACTCAGCTTTAAGCTGGGACAACTAAAGCTTAAAGGTAATTTGACATAGACCTCTCTTTGCAGGGAATGAAGCTTATTTTTATTTTTAATTGAATTTGAAAGAGTTCTTTGTATATTCTGAATAGAAATTCTTTGACAAATATGTGAATTGCAAATATTTTCACTGTTAAACCACTCTAGTTATTTTTTTCTTTCATTATAAATATAGTGCAGTTCATTTCCTGAATTTGGACTTCTAGCCTACTGAACTGTAAAAGAATAAACTTCTCTTTGTTAAAGCCATCTACTTGTGGTATTTCTGTTATAGCAGCACTAGATGACTAAGACAGGCAGCAAAAACAATATTAGGTCAATTAACTGGGATGTCCCGTGTGATCATGACTTAAACCCACAAACCAATAAACCAAATCCCAAGAGGTGTTTTGTTGCACGTAAGTAGCCTCAACAGCTGCTCTTTGTTGTTGCTGACTATTGTGAATAGTGCTGCAATGAACATTGGTGTACATATGTCTATTTGGATCACTGCTTTCAGGTCTGTTGGATATATTCTTAACAGTGGAATAATTGGTAAAAAAAAGTATAAAAAAATTTTTTTTTTATACTTTTTTTTTTATATATACTTTTAGTTTTTTGAGGCACTGTCACACTGCTTTCCACAACAGCTGTACTATACTGCATTCCTGGCAGCAATGGGTAAGTGTTCTAATTTCCCCATATCCTTGCCAACATTTCTTATCTTCTATTTTTTTTTTTAATTTTTGTCCTAGCCGTCCTCATTGGAGTGAAATGGTATCTCATTGTAGTTTTGAATTGCATCTCTGATGGCAAAAGACATTGAACATCTTTTTATGTGTTTGTTGGGCATTTGAATATGCTCTTTTGGTGAGATGTCTGTTCAAGTTGTATGTGTGTATATATATATATACATTTTTATTGAGTTATTTGTTGTGTTGTGTTAGTTGTTGAAGTTATATATATATATATATACACATTGGTTATTAATTCTTATCATATATATGGTTTTCAAAGATATTATCCCAACTGATAGCTGTTTTTTTTTGTTGCAACTTTGCTAAATTTCTGTAATAACTCCAGAACCTTTCTTGTGGATTTTTTTTTTTTTTTGGATTTATATAGGGACATGTCATCTGCAAATAGAGATAAATTTACTTCTTTTTTTCCAATCTGGATACTTTCATTCCTTTTTCTTGCCTTATTGATCTGGTTAGGACCTTTAGTACAATATTGCATAGGAGTGGTGAGGGTGACATCCTTGTCTTTCAAGGGGAAAGCTCTAAATCTTTCTCCATTAAGTATAATATTGGTTGTTGATTTTCCATAAATACCCTTAACCATACTGAGGGATGTCTCTTCTATTCCTACCTTATTGAGGATCTTTAACAAGAATACTGAATTTTATCAAATGCCTTTTCTGCTTCAATAGAGATTGTCATGTGATTTTTTTCATTTGTTCTGGTAATGTGTACTGCACTGACTAATTTTTAATGATGAACCATCCCTGCAGACCTGGAATAAATTCCAATTTGTGTGGTGTATAACTATTAATATCCTGCTGGATTAAGTTCGATTGTATTTTGTTGAGGATATTTTCATCTAGGTTCATAAGTTGTTGTTAGGCACGGTCCAGTCAGTTCCAACTCATAGGTATGAGTCAGAATCGACTCAGCACCAAAGGGTATGTTGACTCGACACCAAAGGATATCTGTCTGTAGTTTTCTTTCCTTCTGGTGTCTTTGTCTGGTTTGGTATCAATGTAATGTTGACTTCATAGAATGAGTTAGGATTGTTCCTCCCATTTCTATCTTTTGGAAGAGCTTAAAACAGGATTGCTGTCAATTCTTCTCTAAATGGTTGATAGAATTAGCCAGTGATGCTATCTGATCCAGGACTTTTTATTATTGTTGTTATTGGTAGCTTTTATCTCTTCACTTGTTATAGGTCTGTTGAGATTTTCCTATTTCCAGTTTAGCCAGTTCAGGTAGGTTTTGTGCTTCTAAGATCTGACCATTTCATCTAGGTTATCCAATTTGTTGGTATCAATAATTCATAGTATTCTGCCATAATTATTTTTATTTTTATTGGGCCAGTTGTAATGTCCACATTTTTATTTCTTATTTTGATTATTTGCATCTTTTCTCTATTTTTTTTTCTCTTTTTGTAAATCTAGTTAAAGCTTTTCAATTTTGTTGATCCTTTCAAAGGGCTAACTCCAGGTTTCTTGATTTTCTTTGTTGTTTTCTGTTTTCTATTTCATTTATTTATGTTCTGATCTTCATTAATTCCTTTCTTCTAGTAGCTTTACATTTAGCTTGCTCTTCTTTCTTTAGTTCCTTGAGTTATAAGGTAAGGTTATTTATTCAAGATCTTTTTCTTTATTAATGTGAAATGCCTCTTTAAAGTGCTGAAAAGTAAAGACATCTCTTTGAGGACTAAGGTGTGCCTGACCCAAGCCATGGTATTTTCAATCACCTCATATGTACAAAATCTGGACAATGAAAAAGGAAGTCTGAAGAAGGGTTGATGTCTTTGAATTATGGTGTCAGCGAAGAATATTGAATGTTCCATGGACTGCTAGAAGAATGAACAAATCTGCCTTGGAAAAAGCACAACCAGAATGATCATTAGAAACGAGGATGGTAAAGTAGAGGGTCAGTGAAAAAAAGGAAGACCTTCAACAAGATGGATTGACACAGTGGCTACAATAATGGGCTCAAACATAGCAGCAATTGTGAAGATGGCACAAGACTGGGCAGTGTTTTGTTCTGTTGTACACAGGCTTACTGTGAGCCAGAACTGACTCAATAGCACCTAACAACAACAACAATTTATTTATTCAAATTTCCCTTTGAGGGCTGCTTTCACTGTGTCCCATAAGTTTTGGTATGTCGTATTTTCATTTTCTGGCAGTGGTTAAGTGCTCGACTACTAACTGAAAGGTTAGTGGTTAAAACTTATCACCTGTTTTGCAGAAGAGAGATGTGATAGTCTGCAACCATAAAGATTAGAGCCCTGGAAACTCTATGGGGATGTTCTACTCTGTCCTATAGAATCTTTTTGAGTCAGGATCAACTCAACAGCAACTGGTTTTCATTTTCATTTAACTCTGTTTTTTTTTTTTTATCCTCTCATGATTTCTTCCTTGATCCATAGGTTGTTTAGTAGTTCATTGTTTATTTTCCATTTATTTGTGTGGTTGTTTTTAATTTTCCTTTTGTCGTTAATTTCTGATATTTTTCCTTTGTGATTGGAGAAAATTTTTGTATAATTTCAATATTTTTTTAAAAATTGTTGAGATTTGTTTTGTGACCAGCATATGATCAATCCTGGATAATGGTCCTTGTGAACAGGAGAAAAGTGTGCATATTCCTGATGATAGGTGTAGTGCTGTATATATGTCCATTAGGTCTAATTGGTTTCTAGTGTTGTTTAAGTCCTCTATATCCTTATGTATCTTCTTTTTAGATGTTTTGTCCAGTACAGAAGGAAATGTATTGAAGCCTTCAACTATTATTGTGGAATTGTCTATTACTCCTTTCAGATCTTTCTCTTTTTCCTGTATTTGGGGGCTACGAGGTTAGGTACATAAATGCTTATAATTGTTTTTCTTCTTGATGGATTGATCCTTTTGTTATTGCATAATTTCATCATCTCTTATATTTTATTTAAAATATATTTTATCTGCTATCTGTATGGCCAGTCTTGCTTTCTTTTGGTTAGTATGGAATTTTTTTTTTCCCATCCTTTCATTTTCAGGCTGTGTGTCTTTGAGTGTAAAATATTTCTCTTGTAAACAGGATAATGGTTCTTTTTTTTTTTTAATCCATTCTGCTGCTTTTTCAAATCAAGAGTTTAAACCATTTACATTTAAGGTAATTACTGAAAATGAAGGACCTACTTCATTCATTTTGCTAATTTTTTTTTTGTGTCTTGTATATACTTTGTCTCACGATTTCCAAAATTTTGTTACTTATTTTTGTAGTTGTACTCTAGTTGTTTTTTTTCTATTGAGTTTATTGATTCCTTCCTTCTTCCCTTCTGTGTGGATTTTCTAAATATTTTCTTAGTGATTACCATAAATATTACATTTAACAACTTATAATTGCACCAACTTATTTTAGCTTGATGCCAACATTTAACATACAAATTACATGTAAAAAACATCATTGACTTATTAAAACTCTATTCCTGTATTATGCCTCCCTCCCCAATTTCTGTTATTGTGACACAAATTACACCATTATACATCCTGTTTCAGGTTTAATTTGTACTTATTTCTTACCCATTTGCTGTTGTGTCACTTGTAAAACTTAAAGAACTAAATTTACTCCCTGGGAAATGCCACACAATTTGCCCTTATACTTGCCAATATCATTATCTTTATTAGTGATCTCTCTGTCTCTTTTTTTTTTCCCATATGTAGATTCAAGTATCTGTCTAATGTTCTTTTCTTTCCATCTGAAAGCTCCCTTAAGTAATTCTTGCGGAGCAAGTTTCTAGTAATGCATTTTCACAACTTTAGTTTATCTGAATTGTCTTGGTTTCACCATCGTTTCTGAATTCACCAAGAATTCTTGGTTGACAATTCTTTCCCCTCAATACTTTATACATATCATTCCATTGCCACCTAGCCTACAGGCTTTTTGAAGAGAAATTCACACTAATTCTTATTGAGGACACTTTACACTACACTATGCTTTTCTGTTGCTGTTTTCAGAACTGTCTCCTCGTTTTTAGTTTTCCATAATTTTATTGCTATTTGTTTTGGTGTATACCTCTTTGTATTCCTTCTGCTTGGAGTTTGCTTAGCTTCCTGGACTTGCAGGCTTGACTCCTTTTTCAGGTCTGGGAAATTATCTGTCACTGTATGTTAGAACAATCTTTCTGTCAACTTCTTTCTCTCCTCTTCTTCTGGAACCCCGGTGGTACAGTATTTAAGCTTTTGGCTAACCAAAAGGCCAACAGTTCAAATCTACCAGCCACTCCTTGAAACCCTATGGGACAGTTCTACTCTGTCCTATAGGGTCAGCAATGAGCTTGAATGAGCTTGGGCCTCTTCTTCTGGGATTCCCAAAATCTGAATTTTGGTTTTTTAATCGTGCCCCACAATTTTATTTGGCTTTCTTAATTTTCTCTTATTTCTCTTGAGATTTGATAAGTTTGTTTAACCTGTCTTCAAGTTGACTTATTCTCTCCTCTGTCTGCTCAAATCTGCTGTTGCATCCTTCCTTTGAATTTTCTAATTCAATCACTTTATTCTTTAATTCCAGTATTTCTTGTTGATTCTTTTTAATCTTTTCTATTTCTTTATTGAGTTTCTCACTTTGTTTCTTGATCTCCCTTAATTTGCTTCTGTGTTTCCTATTAACCTGGCCTCCATAAGACTAATTTTTGCTTTGTTTTCTTTTAATTGGTATATTTTCTTTTGGGTTCTTGTATGCCTTTAAATTTTTGTTGGACCTAATTGAGTATTTTATTGTGTTAATGCTGGGACTCAGAATTTTCTCATTCCCCAAGTCTTACGGTTTTATTTTTTTCCTTCCTCTTTATTTCCTCTCTCTTCCCCCAAAATCCACCAGCTGGCAATCTTGCCCTTAAGTTTTCCAGCACTGACTCTGTTATTCTGGGAACTTATGACTCTTCCGTTCTTCTGGGGAAGACCCAGGACATTTTCTTTATATTTTTCAGGTTATACTTGAATCTGCCAGCTTGGATGGAGGTGGGGTAAGAAAGAACTCTCAGTCTCTGGAGAGAAAGCTTTCTCTGCCTTGTAGGATTGGTGCAGGTGATTTCCTCCCTAGAGTTCCACTTTCCTGGTTGTCCCCAGAAAGATATTTGGAATGCGAATTATCAGGATGTTGGTAAAATTTAAACTTTTTAATTTTCTCCATACCTTAAAAAAACCTGCTCTGTTTGCATTTCTCTGAGCCTAGCTGCCCCACCTGTGTTTCTCAATGCAACTTAGCCTGCAACTGGCTGTGCCTGTGGTTCTCTGCTTAGATGATGACAAGGCAGGAGGGACTCTTATAAGTCATGAAAAGAATGATTTTCCTACCTTATAATCCTGCTCCTCTTTTTGTCTTCATCCAGGCTCCCTAATTCTTAGGGTGGTCTTTAGAGGCCAAGTCCATTGGTTCCGCTGCTTTGTTTGTACTATTTGCTTTTTTTTCCCCCTCAAATTGTTGTCAGAGAATGGAGATGCTCAAATACCTATGTTGCTATCTTGAGGGAGGAGCCAAAGTCCCATTTTTTTGGCCTTCCCCCAAATTACTTATTATAAACCCAAACCTAAAACAATCCACTCATAATTTCTCTTATTAAGATAGTCCATGCCTCTCCATGGTGTGTGGTATCTCTTGTTGCAGTAAATAATTGTCAAAACTTAAATGTGCAGAGAAACACCAAAAATTGGTGTAACAGAATATGTTTATCATGAGTAAATACAATTCAAATTGGGCAGGGTCAACCTGAACACATCATGAAGGTGCTCTGGACAGAGGACAGTGAAAAGGATTATATGGGTCATTGTCGTGCTAATCTCTCAGGAGATAGCATCAGAACACTTACAGTGTTCCAGGCAGTTGAAGGACAGAGTCATTAAGGACATTTCCAGTCAAGCCCTGGGGTTCCTGCTGCTCAACTTGGTTGCACATACATAAATCTCTAAAAGAGCCCAATGCTTAAGGCAAAACGATCTCTGCCAAACTGCTTATTGAGCTATTATTTAACTTGAAGATGCTTTTAGGAAAACAGTTTCTTTAAGGTTCAAGGTTTTAAAGGACACCTAAAGGCAGATGGCCAGGTTGGGACCCCATATTTGAGTCAAGAAATCTGGATTCTAAGAGAATCAAAATGGTTTTGTCATTATTAACCTAGTTTTGTTAGTTGCAGGTCTTACTAGTCATTCTTGGGCTTTGGATGTTAATAATATTCATATTGGTGAACAGTCATCCTGGTAAATAGCCAGAGGTTTTTTTGGCCAACATTTTAAATAAGACTCTGTAAAAATATCCTTGACTGTGTTTCAAGGTCCTTTTCCAATTGGATGTCATCTCTTCCTCAGTTGAGGTCTCTAGATCTATGAGATGGCTATTCCTGAGAACACATAAGAAATTGCAAAACTTCACTAAGGTAGCTTGAATTATGTTTCTGCCCATTATTCCTAGATAATATATATAATAGCACCTTAGCACATTTCCTTTTTATTACTTCCCCAGGAACTGTGATCACCACAAGTCCCCGTGTGCCAATGCACTCTCATTACCAGATTCTGTTATTTCCACAGACACCTGGAAAATAATTCCATTGCAACACATCCATGATTTTCTTCTCTTTCACCTACGTATGACAGACAGCAAATTTTTAAGGAATCTGGAGCACTCCTCATCAGAATATTTTGCACCAAGGAAAAGAGTGTCCTTGGGGTTACTTTGGGGAATGTAATTAGAGGCTGGGTAACCCATTTACGAACAATCCTTGCAAACCTTGCCCTCTTCCTGAAACCATGACTCCTTCCTGTAATATACTGAGATGTCAGGGTTTTCAACCTTACTTATTTTATGTGAGCATTACATCTGGGCATCAGTTACCAACCAGCAGAAAGAAAAAGACATTATCTGGTGCTTGAGTCAACACATGAAATCCTGAATCCAAGATGCCCTTTGTAATTTTAATGAAGCCAGCCCAATCTACCATTATATTGGCCTTGCAATACACCATCCACTTATAAGCCAGTATCATATATGCTCCACAGTTTGCTGTCTATACAGAATTGTGAAGGACTGTAAATTTTTCCTGTGAGGGTGAGCTCCTCCTGTAGAAGGTCTTTGTGCTGGTTAAAGTTGTATGTCAATTTGGCTGAGTCGTGATTCTCAGTGGTTTCACAGTAATGAGGTAGTTTGGCAGCTAAGTAATGATGTAATCATCTGCATAATGAGATCTCATATAATGTAATCACCACAATGATGAGATCTATTATGAGCAGCTGGTCACTTGAAAAGGAGTCCCCTTGGGGGTGTGACCTGCATCCAATATAGGTGGACTTTCTGGCAAGGTTCATGGGTTTTTGCTAGCTCTGGATCCTGCACTTGGCTCCTGTTCATCTGACCTCTGTTTCTTGGCATTTGAGCTTACCTGCCAATCTTGGGATTTGTCAGTTTCCAGAGCCTGTGAGCCAGAAGCCTTCTGTCTGACCTGCTGATCTTGGGTTCACCAATCCCTGCAGTTTATTTGAGTCAGGAGAAGCCACCAGCCTGATTCACGGACTCGGGACTTTCTAGCCTGTACAACAGCGTGAGCCATTTCCTTGATGTAAATCTCTCTTTCTTTCTCTGTATATATATACATGCTTCACCAATTTTGCCTCTCTAGAGAACCAGCACTAGACTTTCTACTGGGATCAAGGGGGTGGGGTCCCTAATCAGATGGACTAGGAGAATGGGACGGTTCAAAGCTGAGGGATCAGAGTTGCTGTTCCAGACGGCCTGGAGGATGGAGTTGAAGCCCAGGGCCAAAAGGCCTCCACTCAGAATCCAGAGAATGTGGCCAACACCCAGAGTTTAGGGGTCAGAGCCATTGCCTAAACGGTCTCAGAGAAGAGAGGATTATTTTCAAGTCTTGAGAGCTACTCTAATGTGTTCTGCTGACTTGCTTGGTGCCTGCTATCCCTTCTTTCTGTCCAATTTCTCCCATTTGTAATGGAGATGTCTACCTTGTGTCTGTTCTATCATTGTACTTTGTAAGCAGATAACTTGTATTCTTGATTTGACAGATGAAGAGGAATTTTGCCCCAGGATGGAATTTGGACTTGGAGTTGATTTAAGGCTTTTGGGGTAAATGTGTTTTACATGTGGCAAGTGTGTGAATTTGGGGGGCCAAATGGTGAAATTTAATGGATTGAATTGTGTCCCCACAAAATGTGTGTCAACTTGGCTAGGCGCTGATCCCCAGTATTGTGTGTTTGGCCACCATTTTGTGAACTAATGTGGTTACCCTATATATGGTAAATCCTAACCTCTATGATGTTAATAAGGCAGGATTACAGGTAGTTATGTTAATGAGGCAGGACTCAATCTACAGGATTAGGTTGTATCTTTAGTCAATGTCTTTTGACATATAAAAGAAAGAATAAGGAAGAGAGGATAGGGGCCTCATGCAACCAAGAAAGAAAAGCCGGGAGTTGATCACGTCCTTTGGACTGGGGCTCGCTGCATTCAGAAGCTCCTAGAGCAGGGGAAGATTGATGACAAGGGCCTTCTTCCAGAACCAACAGAAAGAGATAGGCTTCCCCTGGAGGAGTTGGGTCCCTGAATTCAGACTTGCATTCTAGATTGTGGGAGAATAAACTTCTATTTGTTAACGCCATCTACTTGTGGTATTTCTGTTAGAGTAGTACTGGGTAACTAAGAGAGTTTTATATTTTTCTTGGGTTATGATGAGATTTAAATTTCATTGTGGGCCTCAAGGCAATGAAGGATGATGATGGCTGGGTCCTCAGGAGATCTGACACCAGTCTATGAGGAACATTCCCCAAGAAATGAAATTGAAAATAATTTGTGCAGAATATTGTTTCCCTCAGGAAGATTGGGGTTCAAATTTCTTGGACTCTTCTTTATCTATCTAAATGTTCCCATCCACTATACTCCATCCCCACCAGCACCCCTTATCCTAGTGTAAAAGACCCTTTCCATCGGGTCCTGAGCTTTGTCCTCAACTGTATCTGCCCTATAGTGGATGAAGTGTTTCTTCAACTCTCTCATGGAAGGTTTCTGATAGTTTCTGTGTGTTATCAATTGAATATCTGAAGTTTTAAATTTCTCTGTTCCTTGGACACTAGAGTCATCAGAAAAACTCATGTGAGGCCCTGATCGTTATAATCACTTTGGCCACCAGAGTGACTTATAGCCTCAGGAGCTTGACCCAAGGCTCTGTGCTCCATTGCTCTCCATCTCAGGCCCCCAAAAGTGACAACCTGAGGAATCATGATTCTATTGCATGTCATAAATTGCCTATGTTCTGTCTGCAGTCAACCAGGCAGTAACCCTGCACTTTTCAACTATGGGAACAACTTAATTCCAGAGTATTTTGATGACAGAGACAGAAATGGAGATGGAGAGGTATTGAGAGAGAGAGTGATATCGTAAGTGGAGATAATAGAATCCTAGACCTCCTTCTACTCCCTGCACCCTGTTTATGATTACCTTTGGTTGATCCCAAACAGAAACCAGGGGCATGTAGTTCAGCCTCAACCCATAGACTGGGTAGAAAAAGGAGAATTGATTTGAAGGGGTTACCAGAAAAGACCTAGCTACTTATTAACTACTAAGCTAGTTACCTTATGCCCATCTTCCTTCCAATGTTTTTGTCTTTATTCTCTTAAAATGAAATGAAGAATATATGGAGTTGATACCATTTAGGCAGTTATTAAAAATTGTATTTCCAAGGACCTTGGATACTGAGGGGAGAAGAAAACTAAGAGCTAGTGGAAGACATACCATTCAGTGTATGCCTTTTAAGCCTCTGCCAGATAAGAATATCCCAATCTTCTTGTGAAAATGATGCTGTTGCTAAAACTCAGCATCCAAAATCTATCTTCCTGCATATTTTACCTTGTCTCTGCTTGATATGGGATTGGGCTTTTCTTCCATCTTCCTAGATTTCTGGTTTCACTGGTTTTATCGTTATTCTTGGTTTACATGCTTCTTTTGCTTATAGCAAAAATCAAATTTAGGCCAACTTTTTTTAAGTTTTTATTTAACTCCTTCCAATGTTTCTTGTGTTTTTGTATCTCCATGCCCTTATTAATATCCTTTCCTTTGTCTAAAACCTTTTTCCCATCTAGTGATACCCTGACCATCCTCAACCCCTCTGTGGCACAATCTCTTATCACCTCCAACTGGGCAAAGTGTGCCTCTTTTGTGGTCCCATTACACCAGATGATTTGTCTTTGTGCACTCCACAGAGATAAGTGCTGTAAAGACATGATAGTATTTATTGTTACCAGCAAAAAAAATTCTGACTAAAATAGGGAGAGGCTTTATTCAGACAGAAGGATAATGACAAAGGGAGAAAAAGATTATTAAAATAGGTGTGGGAGTCTATTGTAATAGGGAGAATTCTACATAAGATCATGAAATGTCTCAAGATTTAAGCAATAAGGGTTTTTCTTTTTTGGAGCAGAAAGAGTAAGATGACACAAGAAAATCAGATAATAAATTACCCTGACTTAGCTTTTTCTTTAGGAGGGGCCTTTAAGGAAGGTTTGTATATTGGTTCAGGCAGAAGTCGGTCCAAAGTTTACAGAATTAGGGAAAGGAGAGAATCTTAACTCCACAGCTTGCTTAACAAGCATTTTACTCCTGATTAAATCAGAAGGGACCATCAATTCAGTTAATCATTTGTGAGGCAAAGGATGAGAATTTGGCACATCTGGGTCTGGCTTTGTCATAAACAAAGGGGCATCTATGAGTATTTGCTGAGTCATCGGGGAAGGGTGGTTATTGTAGTAAGCTGTTTTCCTTAACACTAAGGGTAGGAGTATTTCTTTAACCATCTCTATTTTCCTGTTCTCAGAGTTCAGGTAAAATTAACATTTTCATTACATTGCATAGTTTTATATTACACAGTTTTTAGCTGTGTTTCTGGCCCATTAACTTTAGGAAGGTCAGAGCTCCTTCTTTTACCACAGCCTGACAAAGTAGATTCCCAATAAATTTTATTCACCAATTATCGTGTTCATTTCTGCATCCTTCAAAACATCTTCTGTGGTTTTGGGCTCTCTTACATGACCTCAGAGACATTGAGTGGTGCAAATGTTTATTCCGCTTGGCTGGTAACCAAAAGTTGGAAGATCAAGTTCACTCAGAGATGCCTTGGAAGAAAGGCCTGATGATCTACTTTGGAAAAATCAGCCATTGAAAACCCTACGGAGCACAGCTCTGTGCTGACACACATGGGGTCCCCATGAGTCAGAATGATTCCATGGCAACTGGTTTGTTTTGTTGTTGTTGTTGCTGTTTTGACACGGCCTCAGGAAGCCTTAGTTAGGGTAGAAGAATGTGGTATGAAAATCTGAGGGGCAATGGCAGGCAGAGAGGACAGAAATACTTAGGATTAGGATGATAGGATTTAATCCTACTTTGAGTTGTTTAGTCCCAGCCCAGAACCCAGTGCCGTCAAGGACTCCTTAAATGCCCATATTCACATTTATTGTATGGCAGTTTAAAGACCAATTCAACTCAGGCCTGGGAATCTGAGCAGTCTTGGGCTGTTTTGTAATTATGGCAAGTGGCACAGAGTATTTGTCATTCAACTGATTATAATAAAAAAGAAAGTGGAAAGTTGGATATACAGATTGCATCTTCAGAACACCTTTGTTTGTGTGTGGAATAGGGGTAGTTATGGGTCAATATCTCCTTTTCAGAATCATTGGAGTTAGAAAGATCTATGGAGATGTGCTCATCACTTACCCTGCTGAGGAGCCAACGGCATCTCTACCCGTGTACAGGCTTGGTTGCTTATCCAAGTACTGAAAACAAACAAACCAGTTGCTATGAAGTCTATTCCAACTAACAGTGACCCTATAAGACAGAGTAGAACTGCCCCATAGTGTTTCCAAGGAGTGGCTGGTGGTTTCGAACTGCCCAGTTTTTGGTTAACAGCCAAGTGCTTAACCACTGCACCACTAGGGCTCCTTAAACTAATCTTAATCCAACTTGTTGCCATGGAGTTGATTCTGGCTCATAGCAACCCTATAGGACAGAGTGAAACTGCCCCATAGGGTTTCCAGCAGCTGGTGGTTTCCAACTGCTGACCTTATGGTTAACAGCTGAACTCTTAACCACAGTGCCACCAGATACATGAAGAAAATTCCATTGAAACAGAAAGCATTGAAATGTCATTTTTCAGAAGAGTTGTTAAGAAAATATTAAGTAGTAAGTGCTAATAGTTATTAAGAGGAAATGTATTCTAGGTGACAGAAGGGAAGTGCATATTTAACCAACTTCAAGGCCTGGGCTTCGTTTGAAGTTCTCAAGTGCACAGACACTTTTTGTTTTGTTTTGTTTCTAAAATGACACCCTGCTGCTAAGAGAAATAATAAAAAGGAATCCAAAACCTGTTGGCATGCAAAATGGTGGCAATCACTCTGTTTTACTGGTAATGATGCAGATTTAGAATAAAATGAAGAATACATTCTTTTTTCTTTTAATACCACATATAAATTATGCATCCAGGTCTTTGTTTTGTGCAATGGTCATTCAGATAGTGTTTTTAGAGACATAGAGAACAGAGTAAGAAAATTCAGATCACAATTTAGTGATTTTTGTTTTTCTGAAAGGATAGCTCTTTAAAAAAAAGGGGGGGGGGAACCTATTAACCACTAGCAATTGTTCTTTAGAAATTTTAAAGAAAATTTAGAATACACTTTAAAGAGGTAATAAATGTAGTTATAATGTACTTTTTCAAATAGAAACTAAGAGCTTGCAGAATCTAAGAGATCCTGGAGTCTTTACTTGGTGTACAGGATATTTCTTGCTATTTTGCCTGAAATCCTTTCCCTTTGCCTAGAAAGTGTGATTTTTTTTTTTTTTTTTGTCTCTGCCAACAGGTATTAAGCACATTCTTTTTTAAAAGCTTATTTCTTTTACTTTGTGTGTGTGTGTGTGTGTGGTAAATGTGTAGATAACGAAACGTTTGCCATTTCAACCATAGTTCAGCAACAATAAGTATGTTCATCATTTTGTTCAACCATCACTGTCAACTGCTGCAGCATATTCTTGGTAAAATTATTTTCAGTCTAGAAACCTAGACCAGTGGGTAAGCAGGTGACCCATGTTGAATCAGGTGCCTTCTTCCAGAGGTTTGCTTTTTCAGATGAATGACACCAGGGCTAAGAGGGGGAGAGTTGACTTAATCATATTGCTATGCCCTCAAAGCCCTGTCCATTGGATACCCTTTCTGCTCTGGGTACTTTCTGAGGCCTCATTCTTCAACTCTTTCTTTGTTATGAAGAATTCCATACGTTTCCAGTAAATATTCATATTGCCAAAGTTCTCTGAATTATTTTCTGTTTATTGTAAACAAAGAGTCCACACAATACGCCAACATTCCCACAGTTGGTCGCAAGTGTCTATAATTTTACTTTTTTTGACTAAAATAATTTGATTCACATTTCCTTCCCTGGCAACCAAAAGGAACTTTACTGGACTTGACGGCAATATTGAAGCATAAGTGGTGGTTGTGACTTCAATACTCCTCAGCATGTTTTCTCCTTTTTCAAAATTGGTGACTGAGCGCTTGACATAACTAAAGCCATTATGAACGTATAAGTTTTTCTCCTTCCTCTGCCTGCCTCCTCCTTCACATACCTCTGTTAATCCCTTTGTTTTTACCTAATGTTAAGGACTTCGTTTTTTGTTTTAATCTGATGCAAATAAGTTTGTTTTGCTCTGTCAGACCACCTGTGACTTACAATCCCCCAGAGGAAAATCAGATCCCAGGTATCTGATATGCATATCTTTAGTCTGATAAAGAGTCTTTTTTCACTATCTTGTAATGAATAACTCCTGCAGCCAGGCCATCTGTGGACTATAAAAACACTTCTAACCCTTGTAAGATTGTATATAAGCTCTAATGTAAAAAAGCTCTTGGGGACTCCATAGAGAAGCCTGTGTTGCTGCTGAGTTCCCAGTGATGTATACATCACCTTAAACTTTCTCAGCCTTTCTAACTTGGAGCATATTTCATTGGCTTGACTGCTCCAGGGCACGGACCCTAACAGGGTAACATGGTGGTGGCTGAAGCAGTAAGAAATCTGTGAGAATCTTTCCAGATTCCTGAGAGAGAGAATGTTTATTGGATAGTTGTTTACTTTGATACTAATACCTATCCTAATGGCTAACACACTTAGTGCCCTTACTTTTTTTTTCTAGGACTTATAAATAGTTTTCATAGGTGAATTCGATTGTCACAATCCTAGAAATTAGGTATAGATCTACACTGTGATTTTTAAGACGTATGTCACGCCCTCCAGGAAGGCAGAGACTATGTCTGCTTTATTCATTGTTGTATCCCCAAAGTCTACCATAAAAACTAAAAAATATTCACCGTCAAGTCGATTCTGACTCCTAGAAACCCTATAGGACAGAGTAGAACTGCCCCATATGATTTCCAAGGAGCGCCTGGTGGATTCTGACTGCTGACCTTTTGGTTAGTAGCTGCATAGGCAGCCAACGAATATGTATTAATCAAACTTTTACATGTGAATTCTATACCCATAAACTTTTTAAGTGGGTATCTATCACTCATCATAAACTCTTTTGTTAAAATAAATATTGTTCTCCCCTACTCTTTTTGCATGTATATATTGTTATGAGAACATCCATGTCAAACTATGGGGCATGGCATGTCACTCCACATCCCCATCCTTGAGAGTTTTTTTTAAGTGAACCAGGAAGTGAACTTGTCATATATACAGCGGTTGTTAAAAGGTGTAAAATACAGGAAAAGCTGGTGGCCTTAGTTATTTTTTATTGTTGTTGTTGAGAATATACACAGCAAAACATACACCTATTCAACAGTTTTAAATGTATCATTCAGTGACACTGATTACAGTCTTCTAGTTGTGCAACCATTCCCATCCTACCTTCCTGAGATGTTCCTCCCTCATTAACATAAATTCACGCCCCCCTAAGTTTCCTATCCAAACTTTGGATTTGTTGTTGTCAGTGTGATCCCATATAGTTCTTAAAAGAGCACAATGCTCTAGGCAGACATTCTTTACTGGTTAAGCTAAACTATTGCTTGATTTTAAAAAGACTTCAGGGGATATTTTTGGTATGTCACTCTCCATGGTTCCAGAAAGTCTGGAGTCCATGAGAATTTGTAGGTCTGTTCTGTGTGTTCCCCTTTTTGACCAGGATGGTTATTCATGTCTGGGCACCATCCAGTTCTTCTGATCTCATGGCAAAGGAGGTAGTTGTTCATGGAAGCAATTAGTCACACATTCCAGATCCTCCTCCAAGATTCCTAACTCTCCTTCTTTGTTGCTCTAGGTAAACAGAGATGAATCATTGTGTCTTGGATGACCACTTTTAACCTTTTAAGACCTCAGGCACTACATGACAAACTAGGAGAGAGAACAGAAGCACTAAACACATTATTAGGCTAATTAATTGGGATATTCCATGAGATCAAGACCCTAAACCTCCAAACCAGGAACCAAATCCCATGAGTTGTTTGGTTGTACATAAATAGCCTCAGCAGCTACCCTTTTTGTTGTTGTTTTTCTTGTAAAAATACCTATCACACAAATTTTGCCAATTCAACTTTTTACAGGTGTAAAATTTATTGACAGAAATTACAATAATCAGCTGTGCAATCCTACCTTGAGGAAAGCAAGTAGGAAGTGTGGATGAGAATGAATATCTATCGACGAAGTGTGCTAAACTCCTTAGATACTCGATTGCATTTTCCTCACATGCCTTTCCTCAAAGGAAGGTATTGTTGATGCCTTTTTACAAATAAGAAAACTGACAGTTTAAACTTTTAAATTTCCCTTTAGCAGTCACTCAAACAGTTTTTAGAACAGCCAGTATTCTAGAGTCTTTTCTGGCACTGAAATTCATCATACAAATATGAAAAAAACTTTCTTTGTGTCCATATTCAACTTTTGAAACTGATGTTTTTAAGAACAATCATGGATAAAACCTCCATATTACAATTCTCAGAGATTGAAGATTGGGTCAGATGGATCATTGGCTTAAATCACAAAAACGTTTAACATCTGGTTGGTAAATATTATAGCCTTTGAGGACTCTGCAGTTTTGAATTTGAGAAAATAAAGTCTTAAGATTACTTGAATAGTCCTGCAGATTTCATGAAAAAATGAGGCCTTTAAACACTGTTGTAAAGCTTTTATTCCTCAGCTAAATGGGTTGGAGCTTCTAAAACTGCTGTGATTAATGGAAGTGAATTATCACTATATTCTAAAGAAACATGCTTAGGCATCAGTGAAAAGTTAGTCCAAATCCCATCTAGAGACCCCCACGTTCCTTTTAGCAAAATGTGCCAGGTTTAAATCACACAAAGTCTTGCCAGAACCCAGAATTACTGTATGCTAATTTTTATTGATGCCAGTTGGCTGAAGTATATCCACAGTAGATAAAAATATCAAGAAACAAATATTTTTATTAAATACAGAAATTAATCAAAACTTGTTAAAATCAAGAAAGGCGTGCATCAGGGTTGTATCATTTCACCATACTTTATCAATCTCTATGTGAGCAAATAATCTGAGAAGCTAGACTAAATGAAGAAGAATGGGACATCAGAATTGGAGGAAGAGGGGGCCAAGATGGCTGACTAGGTACAAGCTACCTCAGATCCCTATTGCAAAAAAGACTCGGAAAAACAAGTGAATAGATCACATGCATGACAATCTATGAACTCTGACCATCAAACACAGATCTAAAAAGTTGACCTGAGTGACAGAGACAGAGAACAATCAACCACGGGGAAGCAGCGCTGTTTTTGGAGCCAGCATGCCAGTCAGAAAACCTTGGCACTGGGCATTGGACGGGGCACAGGGGAGCTGAGCACGGCACCTGAGACGGCACAAACACAGGATGCAGCCCTAGCCCCCAGAAGTGACCTTGAGGGAAGCCCAGCCATTGCACACAGGCAGTGCAGCAACGCGGCTGACAGGAGGAGAAGTCACTGGGAGGCAGTGACTGGTTTTGGAGGCTGGAGTGCCCAACCCAGTCAGGGAACATTGGCACTGAGCTTTGGACGGGGAGCGGAGGAACTGACCACTACTTCTGAGACAGTGCAAGCACAGGATGCTGGCCTGACCCTCAGGGGCAATCTCTACCCAGCCAGCGCACACAGTCAACACACCCCTCGGGAATCTCAGATAAAACAGTCATCCCAACCAAGATAAGTAACTTTATCTATATTCTGGGGTGCTACTCTCTCCTATTTATCTGAATCCTCCCCTCCCTTTCCCAGCCACCTTCTTAACATTGGAATTTCCTGAGCCAGAGAGCGAACTGTGCTGCAGTTTTTCTTTCTTTTTTTTTCTTTTGGTCTTTTCCTAACCCATTCTCCTGGCCTGAAAGAAGCAGCTACAAAAAACCCAGGGACCAAAAATCCTTCCCTAATTGGACTTAAAACACAGAACCAGCTCCAGCCAAACATATGTGATCCACAGTCTTGGGCTTTCATCCCTACAGGGAACAAAGTAGCTATTATAATGCAAAGGCGTTTCTGATAGGGATCTGACTGTAATTGTTGATTACTGGAAAGACAAGTTTCCCAGGTCTGATATCTCTGCATATTCAACAGAGCCCTCACTGACCCACAACAGGGAACTGAGGGCTGAAGCTCACCCCAGACCACCTAGCCTCCTGCCTTAGGAGTCTAAGGAGGGTGACCCCTACCAATCTGCAGAGGTACTTGCATTGGGGGCCTAAGGTACAGATGCAGAGCCCACCCACCAAAGTGCTTTAGGAATAGAGACACACCTACCCCACTGGCACTTGGGGGAAACCTGTCAGCATCCTGCCCCACCCAGAGTGTGAAACCCTGCTGCTACTAGAATCTGGTGCACACAACTATCACCACTACTTCTCTAGGTGGATAGGTGACAGTCTGCACCACACACTTGATGACCCAAAATCAGATTCTACTCAAGAATAGTGAATGGACTCTTAGGCTTATGTATCTGGTAACAGCCCAAACTAGCTGGTAATAGGACATAAGTGTTTCAAGGGCTACAACAATCAAGACAGCACAATCTAGTAGCCCATCTACATATATTAAAAGAAAACAAAACAAGATAAGACTCAGTGAACACATATAGAATAAATCACTACAATATCTTATTGATGGCTCAGAGACAGCAGTCAATATGAAACCACATAAAGAAGCAGACCATGATTGCTTCTACAATTCCCCAAACTAAAGAATCAAAATCTTTCCCAAATGAAGATACAATCCTGGAATTGCCAGATGCAGAATATAAAAAAACTAATTTACAGAATGCTTCAAGACATCAGGGATGACCTCAGAAATGAAATAAGGCAATCTACAGAAAAAGCCAAGGAACACACTGATAAAGCAGTTGAAGAACTCAAAAAGATTATTCAAGAACATAGTGGAAAAATTAATAAGTTGCAAGAATCCATAGAGAGACAGCATTTAGAAATCCAAAAGATTAACAGTAAAATTACAGAATTAGACAACTCAACAGGAAGTCAGAGGAGCAGAATCGAGCAATTGGAATGCAGGGTGGGGGATCTGGACAAGAAGGGAATTGACACCGATATAGCTGGAAAAAAAATCAGATAAAAAAATGAAGAAACCCCAAGAATCATGTGGGACTCTATCAAAAAGAATAACTTGCATGTGATTGAAGTCCCAGAACAGGGAGGGATAACAAAAAATACACAGAGAATAGTTGAAGATCTGTTGGCAGAAAACTTCCCTGACATCGTGAAAGACAAAAGGATATCTATCCAAGATACTCATTGAACCCCATTCAAGACTGATCCAAAAAGAAAATCACCAAGACATATTATCATCAAACTTGCCAAAACTGAAGATAAAGAGAAAATTTTAAAAGCAGCCAGGGATAAAAGAAAGGTCTCCGACAAAGGAGAATCAATAAGTTCAGACTACTCAGCAGACACCATGCAGTCAAGAAGGCAATGGGATGACATATACAGAGCACTGAAGGAGAAAAGCTGCCAGCCAAGGATCATATATCGAGCCAAACTCTCTCTCAAATATGAAGGCAAAATTAAAACATTTACAGATAAACACAAGCTTAGAGAATTTGCAAAAGCCAAACCAAAGCGACAAGAAATACTAAAGGAAATTGTTTGGTCAGAAAACCAATAATATCAGAAACCAGCACAACACAAGGTCATAGAACAGAACATCCTGATATTAACTCAAATAGGGAAATCACAAAAACAAATTAAGATTAATTTTAAAAAGAAAAAAAAATGCTAAAAACAGGGAATCATTGAAGTCAATATGTAAAAGATAACAATAATCAAAAAGAGGGACTAAATACAGGTGGCATAGAACTGCCACATGGAGAGGGAAACAAGGCGATATAGGACAAGTTAGGTTTTTACTTAGAAAAATAGGGGTAAATATTAAGGTAACCACAAAGAGGTATAATGCCTCCATAGCTCAAAATAAAAACCAAGAAAAACATAACGACTCAGTAAACACAAAGTCAAACACTGTGAAAATGAGGAACACACAATTTACAAAGAAAAAGTTCTCAGCACAAAAAAGTAAGTGGAAAAATGAAATTGTCAACAACACACATAAAAAGGCATCAAAATGACAGCACTAAACACATATCTATAATTACCCTGAATATAAATGGACTAAATGCACCAATAAAGAGACAGAGAGTCTCAGACTGGATAAAGAAACACGATCTGTATATGTGCTGCCTACAAGAGACACACCTTAGACTTAGAGATACAAACAAACTAAAACTCAAAGGATGGAAAAAAAATATATCAAGCAAACAATAAGCAAAAAAAGAGCAGGAATACCAATATTAATTTCTGACAAAATAGACTTTAAAGTTAAATCCACCACAAAGGATAAAGAAGGACATAATGATAAAAGGGACAATTGACCAGGAAGATATAACCATATTAAATATTTATGCACCCAATAACAGGGCTGCAAGACACATAAAACAAACTTTAACAGAACTGAAAAGTGAGATAGACACCTCCACAATTGTAGAACACTTCAACACACCACTTTCGGAGAAAGACAGGACTTCCAGTAAGAAGCTCAACAGGAACATGGAACACCTAATTGCTACAATCAAACAACTTGACCTCATAGACTTATACAGAACACCCCACTCAACAGCTGCAAAGTATACTTTTTTTTTCTAGCGCGTATGGAACATTCTCTAGAATAGGCCGCATATTAGGTCATAAAACAAACCTTTGCAGAATCCAAAACATCGAAATATTACAAAGCATCTTCTCAGACCACAAGGCCATAAAGTGGAAATCAATAACAGAAAAATTAGGGAAAAGAAATCAAATACTTTGAAACTGAACAATACCCTGCTCAAAAAAGACTGGGTTATAGAAGACATTAAGGAGGGAATAAATAAATTCATAGAATACAACAAGAATGAAAACACCTCCAATCAAAACCTCTGGGACTCAGCAAAAGCGGCGCTCAGAGGTCAATTTATATCGATAAATGCACACATACAAAAAGAAGAAAGAGCCAAAATCAGAGAACTGTCCCTACAACTTGAACAAATAGAAAGTGAGCAACAAAAGAATCCATCAGGCACCAGAAGAAAACAAATACTAAAAATTAGAGCTGAACTAAATGAATTAGAGAACGGAAAAACAATTGAAAGAATTAACAAAGCCAAAAGCTGGTTCTTTGAAAAAATTAACAAAATTGATAAACCATTGGCCAGACTGACTAAAGAAATACAGGAAAGGAAACAAATAACACGAATAAGAAACGAGAAGGGCCACATCACAACAGGCCCAAATGAAATTAAAAGAATCACATCAGATTATTATGAAAAATTTTACTCTAACAAATTTGCAAACTTAGAAGAAATGGATGAATTCCTAGAAAAACACTACCTACCTAAACTAACACAATCAGAATTAGAACAACTAAATAGACCCATAACAAAAAAAGAGATTGAAAAGGTAATAAAAAAACGCTCAACCAAAAAGAGCCCTGGCCCGGACGGCTTTACTGCAAAGTTCTACCAAACTTTCAGAGAAGAGTTAACACCACTACTACTAAAGATATTTCAAAGCATAGAAAATGACGGAATACTACCTAACTCATTCTATGAAGCCACCATATCCCTGATACCAAAACCAGGTAAAGACACCACAAAAAAAGAAAATTACAGACCTATATCCCTCATGAATTTATCCCTCATGAACATAGATGCAAAAATCCTCAACAAAATTCTAGCCAATAGAATTCAACAACATATCAAAAAAATAATCCACCACAACCAAGTAGGATTTATACCGGGTATGCAAGGCTGGTTTAATATTAGAAAAACCATTAATGTAATCCACCACATAAATAAAACAAAAGATCAATTGTTGAAGAAAAGGCATTTGACAAAATCCAACACCCATTCATGATAAAAACTCTCAGCAAAATAGGAATTAAAGGAAAATTCCTCAACATAATAAAGGGGATCTATATACAAAGTCAACAGCCAATATCACTCTAAATGGAGAGAACCTGAAAGCATTTCCCTTGAGAACGGGAACCAGACAAGGATGCCCTTTATCACCGCTCTAATTCAACATTGTGCTAGAGGTCCTAGCCAGAGCAATTAGGCTAGACAAAGAAATAAAGGGAATCCAGATTGGCAAGCAGGAAGTAAAATTATCTCTATTTGCAGAGGACATGATCTTATACACAGAAAACCCTAAGGAATCATCAAGAAAACTACTGAAACTAATAGAAGAATTTGGCAGAGTCTCACTTGGATTCCTCTACATCAACAAAAAGAACATTGAAGAGGACATAACCAAATCAATACCATTCACAGTGGCCCCCAAGAAGATAAAATACTTGGGAATAAATCTTACCAAAGATGTAAAAGACCTATACAAAGAAAACTACAAAGTACTACTACAAGAAATTAAAAAGGACCTACTTAAGCAGAAAAACATACCTTGCTCATGGATAGGAAGACTTAACATAGTAAAAATGTGTATTCTACCAAAAGCCATCTATACATAAAATGTACTTCCGATCCAAATTCCAATGACATTTTTTAATGTGATAGAGAAACAAATCACCAACTTCATATGGAAGGGAAAGAAGCCCCAGATAAGTAAAGCATTACTGAAAAACAAGAAAGTGGGAGGCCTCATTCTACCTGATTTCAGAACTTATTATACAGCCACTGTACTCAAAACAGCCTGGTACTGGTAGAACAACAGGCACATAGACCAATGGAACAGAATTGAGAACCCAGATATAAATCCAACCGCATATAAGCAGCTGATACTTGACAAAGGCCCAGTGTCAGTTAATTGGGGAAAAGATAGTCTTTTTAACAAATGGTGCTGGCATAACTGGATATCCATTTGCAAAAAAATGAAACAGGACCCATACTTCACACCATGCACAAAAACTAACTCCAAGTGGATCAAAGACCTAAACATAAAGACTAAAACGATAAAGATCATAGAAGAAAAAATAGGGACAATTTTAGGAGCCCTAATACAAGGCATAAACAGGATACAAAATATTATTAAAAATGATGAAGAGAAACCAGATGACTGGGAGCTCCTAAAAATCAAACACCTATGCTCATCTAAAGACTTTACCAAGTGTAAAAAGACCTCCTACAGATTGGGAAAAAATTTTCAGCTATGACATCTCTGACCAGTGCCTGATCTCTAAAATCTATATGAGTCTGTTAAAACTGAACCACAAAAAGACAAACAACCCAATCAAAAATTGGGCAAAGGATATGAATACGCACTTCACTAAAGAAGATATTCAGGCAGCTAACAGATACAATAGAAAATGCTCTAGATCATTAGCCATTAGAGAAATGCCAATCAAAACTACAATGAGATTTCATCTCACTCCAACAAGGCTGACATTAATCCAAAAACCACAAAATAATAAATGTTGGAGAGGCTGCAGAGAAGTTGGAACTCTTATACACTGCTGGTGGGAATGTAAAATGGTACAACCACTTTGGAAATCTATCTGGTGTTTCCTTAAAAAGTTAGAAATAGAACTACCATACAACCCAGAAATCCCACTCCTCGGAATATACCCTAGAGAAATAAGAGCCTTTACATGGACAGATATATGCACACCCATGTTTATTGCAACACTGTTTACAATAGCAAAAAGCTGGAAGCAACCAAGGTGTCCATCAAAGGATGAATGGTTAAATAAATTGTGGTATATTCACACAATGGAAAACAAAGCATCGATAAAGAACAGTGATGAATCTGTGAAACATTGCATAACATGGAGGAACCTGGAAGGCATTATGCTGAGTGAAATTAGTCTGAGGCAAAAGGACAAATGTTGTATAAGACCACTATTATAAGTTCTTGAGAAATAGTATAAACTGAGAAGAACACATACTTTTGTGGTTACAAGGGGGGGAGGAAGGGGGAGGAGGGTTACTTATTGATTTGATAGTGCATAAGAACTACTTTAGGTGAAGGGAAGGACAACACTCAATACAGGGAAGGTCAGCTCAACTGGACTGGACCAAAAGCAAAGAAGTTTCTGGGGTAAAATGAATGCTTCAAAGGTCAGAGGAGCAAGGGCGGGGGTTTGGGGACTATGGCTTCAGGGGACTTCTAAGTCAATTGGCAAAATAATTCTATTGTGAAAATATTCTGCATCCCACTTTGAAATGTGGCATCTGGGGTCTTAAATGCTAACAAGTGGCCATCTAAGATGCATCAATTGGTCTCAACCCACCTGGATCAAAGGGGAATGAAGAACACCAAGGTCACACGATAACTATGAGCCCAAGAGACAGAAAGGGCCACAGGAACCAGAGACTTACATCATCCTGAGACCAGACGAACTAGATGGTGCCCGGCCACAACCCATGAGCCCAAGAGACAGAAAGGGCCACAGGAACCAGAGACTTACATCATCCTGAGACCAGACGAACTAGATGGTGCCCGGCCACAACCATGACTGCCCTGACAGGGAGCACAACAGAGAACCCCTGAGGGAACAGGAGATCAGTGGGATGCAGACCCCAAATTCTCATAAAAAGACCAAACTTAATGGTCTGACTGAGACTAGAGGAATCCTGGCAGTCATGGTCCCCAAACCTTCTGTTGGCCCAGGACAGGAACCATTCCCAAAGACAATTCATCAGACATGGAAGGGACTGGACAATGGGTTGGAGAAAGATGTTGACGAAGAGTGAGCTACTTGTATCAGGTGGACACTTGAGACTGTGTTGGCATCTCCTGTCTGGAGGGGGGATAGGAGGGTAGAGAGGGTTAGAAACTGGCAAAATCATCACGAAAGGACAGACTGGAAGGGGGGGTGGGCTGACTCATTAGGGGAAGAGTAAGTGGGAGTATGGAGTAAGGAGTATATAAGCTTATATGTGACAGACTGACTTGATTTGTAAAAGTTCACGTAAAGCTCAATAAAAATTATTAAAAAAAAGATTTGGAGGAAGACTCATTAACAGCTTGCTTGCAAATGACACAATCTTCTTGCTGAAAGCTAAGAGGACTTGAAGAACTTACTGATGAAGACCAAAGACCATAGCCTTCAGTATGGATTACATCTCAACATATACTAAACAAAAATCCTCCCAACTGGACCAGTAAGCAATGTCATGGTAAATGAAGAAAAGATTGAAGTTGTCTAGAATTTTATTTTACTTGGATCCACGATCAATGCCCATAGAAGCAGCAGTCAAGAAATCATCCAACACATTGTATTGGGCAAATCTGGTGCAAAAGATTTCTTTAAAGTGTTCGAAAGCAAAGATGTCACTTTAAGAACCAAGTGTAGGTGACCCATGGTGTTTTCAACCACCTCATATACCTGTGAAAGCTGGACAATGAATAAGGAAGACAAAAGAGGAATTGATGCCTTTGAATTTTGGTGCTGGCAAAGAATATTGAATATACCACAGAATGCCAAAAGAAGGAAAAAATTCTGTCTTGGGAGAAGTACGCCACCCTCGCTTCTGAGAAGCAAGGATGGTGAGGCTTCATCTCACATACTTTGGCTTGTTATCAGGAGGAATCAGTCCCTGGAGAAGGACAGCATACTTGGTAAGGTAGAGGGTCAGTGAAAAAGAGGAAGACCTTCAATGAAATGGATTGACACAGTGGCTGCAACAATGGGCTTGAGAATAAGAACAGTTGTGAGGATGAGGAAGGACCAGGCAGTGCTTCGTTCTGTTGTACATAGGGTTGCTATGAGTTGGAATCGACTCGATAGCACCTAACAATAGCAACAACAAGAAGCACAAATCCTCAGAGATTCTTTGAAAGTTATTAACTAATATTTAATAATAGGCAATAACAAAAGAAAGGTAAATAGGACTCACATTTATCACATTACCCTGTTAGGCACTGTGTCAGATAATTAAAAATATTTAGTTATTTAGTTTGTTTCCAAAGAAAGCAAAACATGAAACAAGAATTACTAATCTTGTTTTTCAAACAAAGAAACTAAGATGCAAAAGGCGAAGTCATAGCTCCTAGTCATACAATGATTTTTAACAGGATAGGGTCACTGTCTCTGGGAGTAAAGACCACAGTCATTAAGAAAACTTTCTGAGTTAATCACTTTGTTAAATTCCTTGGATCTAGGTGTGTACTAACACAATTACTCAATTCCTTGTTTATTCAGGTTCTATTATTTAGATTATAATATAAAATAACAAAAGTACTATTTAAGTGCACATAAAAATAATTTAAATATATTTTATGCAAGCTCATGGAAGTTAAGCTTATTAGCAGGGTTCAATGTCAAGTAAAAGGGACATGAGCAGACACCATATGGTGCACATAAAATATATATATATATATATATATGAATTAGCAAGTAGAGAAGTAATAGAGTGTCTACAATCTCCTGAAGTCTCAATAACCCTCATTATGGGACAGACATAGATGGTCTTCATGTTCCTTGGCCAACATTCCCTTGAGGGGAGCCGCACCCACTCCATGTTCTGCATGAGAACATTAGAGGGAACCTCTATCTGGGTATGTAACTAGGGAAGCTCACTGGTCAGGGAAGGGTCCTTGTTGGAAATTAGCTCTCTGCTAAGCTACCAGAATGGTAGCCAAGGTAAGCCTCCAGGACTTCCTAATTTTTTTTTTCCTTTTAAGTTTGTATAAAGAGTGATGAGAAGGTCCTCAATCAAATGGAGGAACTCCTTCACTCATGGGAAGGTCCTTATCACCCTGTCAGTCTAAGAGGGCTTGATGAGCATGTATACTGCCTTTAGGGCACTATCCTCATGTCAATGGAAGCCAAGTCTTCACAACCTTCAGGGTACTTCTTAGAAATAAATAGGAATGGTATTTGTGAGAGTAAGAAATGATACCCTGTGGTTTTTAACTTCCCACTGGCAGCTCCCTTACCCTGGTTCTCATGGACTCTGGTGTTGAATCGTAATTTGTCACACTCATTAGTATAGCCAAAGTACTTTAGAAACATCAGTTAGGATTTTGTTTCTTTCAGTATCTTGCTGTAGGGAAAAGTAATGTTCTTCCTACCATTTACAAAGCATTTAAAACATTGTAGATAACTATACCCCAGACAGTAGCATTGTACTTGATGTTTTAAAAGCACTTATATCAACAGTAGGAAATAATTCCAAGTAGCAGAAAACTGCCTTTCCAAAGTTTGAAAGAGATGTGCTCTGCTATTATGTTAACAGATATGATTCAGAATTAAATTTCACTTGGCCATATTAGCATGAGTATCTGGGAGGGAGCGTCAGTGGTTATTTATTCATTTATTTGTGTATGCGATGACTACCTCCTTGCCCAAGTATGAGTGTACAATATTGCTAAATTTTCACACCACTTTCTTGAAAAGATACTCATTTTTTTTATTCCCTCTTTGCTTTAGTTGCTAATAACTGAAGTACATGTATTTTTTCCTAGGAAAATATTACCTTGGTACAGAATTATATTGTTTTATCATCTCTAAAGAAAATTAATCCAAGTTCAGTGAGTGCTTCTGAATATCAAAATAAAGAATTCTGATTTTTGGAGCAATTAAAAATTATTGATTTCAATCAGGGCTAAAATTATCAGCATAATTCTTTTAAAACATACTCCTCTGGGTATATGAACAAATAGAGGATGTAAAGGAAAGCAAGGAGATTTCATAGTACAAATTAGAGCATAACAGCAATTGAAAGTCCTTTGTGATACCACCCAATTCAACAGCTGAAACAGCTGAATGATGTTGGTTTTCTCAGCCATTCACTCAACATACACTTTTTTGAAAGGCAAACACTGAGATAACAGACCTGTAAGTCATGGTCTCTCATAAAGGAGATTAAGAAACAATAGAGACGTTTAAAATATTTTAAGCGATGTACTCAACCCATTTCTAAAGGAGTAATTATTATCTCACATTAATGATTTTATTATTGTCTTTAGAATAATTTCGATTCCACCTAAGGAACAGATTTGGTTGACTTCATTTTTCTTTCCAGATTTGATCAGCATATTGACTAATTACCAAATTGATCAGAGTCTCTGGGTGTCTGAACCTCTTTCAACCTCATTTGATTCCAAATGCAGGAAAGACACCCCAAATTTAGATAGCTGTTGCTCTGCTCATGTAAAAACAATTTTGCTCTTGGAATTAAACATTCTTTATTCAAGCTTCAATTTACTCTGGGAATGAGTTCCTGTCATTTATCTCTAACAGTTATACTTTGTCTTTAAGAGCCCTCATGGGGCAGTGGTTAAGAGTTATGGCTGCTAAACAAAATGTCAGCAGTTCAAATCCACCAGCTGCTCCTTGGAAACCCTATGGGGGCGGTTCTCTGTCCTAAAGGGTCGCTATGAGTTGGAATCAACTCGACAACAATTTTTTTTTTGATTTGTGATTAGGTCATCTTCTCTTAATTTTTCATGAGCTGTTATGTTGTTGAAATTAGAGGATAGCAAAATTTTTATCTTCTCCACATTTTTGAGGCAATTCTGAGTTCATCATTTTATAAGCTATTATTTTAACATCATATTCAAAGGACCTGCAGCAGACAAGCACACAATACACAGAAATGTCTTACATTACGGCATTCAGTGTGCCAGCACATATTTTCAGTTACAGGTGTGTATTTTATCAGAAAAAAAATAAGGTATGCAGCTCAAGAAAACTTCTATTTCCTTCCTTTGAATTCTACAGCAGAGACAAACTATTTTAAACCTTGCTCCTGGGCTGATGTTGCTTTGGAAATCAGAGCTAATCTTGAACTCTCAGAGCACAGTTATAAACTTATATAAATTGGAATGTATAATGGAAACAGCATGGTAACCTTACTGTAGCTGCACAAGCCAGGCACCACTCAGATAAAATAAAACAAAGGCCATAGCAGACCACCCTCCACTGTACTTTTATTAACTTTATTTTTTCAACATAAGAGTGATCATGTCAGTTATGAAAGCATTTCAGTTGACTTCCCAGAAATCACTGAGTGTGATATTTTGCTTCACAAACCACTGCACTTTTGAGAGCCACTCAAATGTGAGAAACACAATTCTTAGATTTAGACTCTCAGTGTATGTGCAGAGGGATATAACTCTTCTGCATTGCATTGGAAAGCCGAATTAGATGGAACTTGGAAATAAAATAAAAGTCATTTTATTTCACGTTCAAGAGATATAAAGCTTCAATTTTTTATATTAGTTAGAAAATGAAAAGATATTAGGTAAGCATAGGGATGACTCTCAGTTTTCACTATGGGGAAATTTTTAGGAAGATTGACAGTACAGACTGAAGTTAAGTAATTCAATTAGCTCCATTCACAGTTGCTTCTCATTGGTCGGTCAGTTAGACACTCTCAGAAATCAGATCTCTTACGTCTTGGGGCAGTTTACTGATATTTTCAATTTACTGAGAGTCTCTGCTATAGAAATTGAGTAGACAATAAAGGATATTTAGTTGTGGGGTATAGGAGAAACTAACAACAACACACACACACAAAGAGAATTGTATTCAAGTAGTCATAATCTGTGTTATTATATAGGCTTTCAGTTTCAGACCAGAGATATAGAGAACTGGAAAGAGTGCCACTCCCACCACTACAATAAGAAGAAACTGGAAAAATTGCAAATTACAAAAAGAAAAAAAAATTGAACCCTATAGAAAACTGAAGTCAGAGAAAACAACTAATGTGAAATCTAGAGAGATACAGGTCTGAAGAGAAGTCCTGAGCATTTACTTATCAGAGGCAAAAAAAGAAAACAAAAGTTGCTGTCTAGTGGATTCTTATTCATGGCAGCACTCCATAGGGATTTCAATGACTGTGATCTCTTGGAAGCAAATCTCTAGGCTTTTCTTCTGAGGTGACTCTGGGTGGATTACAGCTGCCAAACTTTCAGTTAATAGTTAAGTGCTTAACCATTTGCACCACTTAGGGATTACTTTATCTGGGACCAACATCACCAAATATGATATAAACCAGTAGGAAGATTCAGCTAGGAATTTAGTGTGGATTAGTGTGAATGGGAAGAGCCTGTTAACCACAGATGGAGTGGTTTACTCACTCTTTCAGCTTTTTCTCCAGGTATCCCATCAGGTACTCACAGGAAGATGGGCAAGAACACTGGGAAAGCTTCCTGGTGTTGCTGTCTGGGAGAGGGTAACAGTGGTCATTGTCAAAACTCCTCCCAGCCACCCAGACATTCTCCCCTATCTCACCCATGGATTGAAAGTCAATCTGAAGGAGAAAGGGCAACAGAAACTAATGAGGATACTATTTCAAGATACTGATAGAAACCCACTGCAATTGTGAAAGTGAAAGAGGGAAAAATAAAAAATAAAGTTCTACTTCTAGGGCAGTGGTAGGAATAGCTGTTAGTTCAATATTACCTCTGAAAAAGAAGAAGAAACAGTCGTGAAGTCCAGACCTGGAAAGCCAGCTTGACAGTGCCTGCCTAAGACTGAGGCTTAATCAGAACATTAAATAATGTTCCCGTCTTCTGCCCCAACTACCACGCTTTGAAGCACTGAGTAAAACCAATGGTGGAAGACAGCTGTGAAAGGAGCAAGAGACAGATTCTATCTGGAAAGCAGCCCAAAGGAAAGACCAAACGCCGGGACTATAGTAGGAATTGTGGAAACCCTTTCTGCAATACCCACACCATAAACACTCACGAATACATGAGTAAATCTGAAGGATATTGACTATGTAAAGCAACACAAGTAACATCTTGAAGGGAATGAAATGTATATGAAAATAAAACGCATAACAACAATGACTCAAAAGGAGAAAAGAGGAAAGGAGAAAAAAGGAAAGGAGAAAAAAGAAGTGACACTATTTTGAGTTTTTGTATTATGTAGGAAGTGGTAAAAGTATTCCTTTATGAGACTCTTGGCTCTATAAATCAAGAATTTCGGTTAACCACTAAAGAGTAGTAAACCTAAAAAATAAACAAACAGGATAATTGATCAAAAATTGGCAAAGAATGACAAGAAAGAATACACAAAGACTCATAGAACATTTGGGACAAAGATAAGATGAAAGGTTTAAACTAATATATATTAAAAAAAAATATCAATGGACTAAGTACTCCTTATAAAAGCAACAATTTAAGGCTGGAAAAAAATAACTATATACTACTTTCAATAAATATGCTTTAAATAAAAAGACACAGAAAAGTTGAATATAAAAGGAAGGAAGTGTTGCACAAACCAAGATAAAACTGACATAGCTATGTTAATAAGACAAAGTGAGAGTTAAAGAAGAAATACACATTACTGGAAATAACACAGGGTATTTCACAGTAATAAACATTTCAATTTAAATGTAAAATCTAGCAATTTTTAATTGATATACCTAAAAATTAGGTTCAAAATATATATAACTTCAAAAACAATAAGAAAAACCTTGAATTAGTAAAGCTTTTATTATTATTTAATAAAAACCTTGAAAAAATAAGGATATTCAAATTTATAGTAGAAACTATTTCAAATCTCTTTCAATTCCTGATTAAAAAAATGTAGTCTGTGTATAAAAATTGTGGCAAACATTATTCATAAACTGGAGCTAATATATACATGGAAAAGCTGGAAATCAATTAAACATCTATCTAACAGATTAAATTCAAAGAAAGCAGAAAGAATGACATAAAAGGATAAAAGAAAAAAATAATGAAATGAAAACAGAAAATTTAAGTGACATGCACAAATTCATTGACAAAAAAATACTATAATTGAGACCAAAAGAAATAAAAAGATTGTGATAGTCCTATATCTATACAGAATTTAGTTCCTAAAAACCTTCCTATTAAGAAATCTCTAGGCCAAGATAGATTCTCTAATGAATTATTCCAATTATTTAAAGAGAATATACATGGGAGAAAACAATTAAGGAAGAAAAGCATACCAAATAATTGAAATTTGAGAATATTTCCCAACTAATTTTTGAAGGTAAAACACTGATACATTGCAAAAGTACATCACAAAACAAGATATCTTTACCTTAATCTCTCTCATGAACAGGAAGGCAAAAGTCTTTAATAAAATAGGAGAAAATTGAATACAGCAATATAGAAAATCTTACATAATATATTACAGTCATGTTGGTTTTTTTCCCTATAATTTAAAAAAAAAAATAATTTTCAAAAACCAAATTATTTAATTTGACCCATTAAAAAAAATAATTTTCCAAAACCAAATTATTTAATTTGACCCATTAACCAAATTAAAAGCATAACAAAATAAAACTGTGATAATCTCAATAAATATAGAAAATTGATAGAATTTAACACCCAATTATAACTTAAAAACCACAACCAGAATGGAAATAGCCACGAATTTTCTTAACAGTGTACAAGTTACCTTCAAAAAATGAAGAGCAAATGCATTTAATTAGGAAAAGCTGTTTTCTTTTGGAGATCAGTAATGAAACAATAATTCTAACTATCACCACTTTTATTCATCCCTCCCTTGGAAACCCTAATCGGGACATTGCATCATGAAAAGTAAACGAAATGTTTTGTAATCATAGAATGAAATGACCTTCCAGATCCATTCCCAACCTGTGTTATGCCCTAGATGGTCTTTAAATTGAACCACACCACAGGCACCACTTCTCTCTCTCTTTTAATGACATCAGGATCTGCATTCCTACTTCTACATACTGAGAAAAGTATAAATAAACCCAGACTGTCACATTCAGACACACACACACACACACACAAACTCTTTCCAGGAAAGTGAGGAAGGTTCGTTTTGCAACCAAACAAATTAAAAGAAAAACTTGTCTTAGAAACTAGTGAGGATACTATTTCAGGATACTGAAAATCCAGCTTCTTGGTGAAGTTATGTACATTAACTTGACCTATCTCTGTCCTGCTGAAGCATAATGGAAGACTACTCCTTCCTGAAGTGTCACGCTACAGAGAAAGAACTAAAAAAAAAAAAAAAAAATGAGGAATGTGTGCTCTCGCTTTTGCTCAAACAAGTTTTATGCCCTTGAGTAAGTTCCTTTCCAATTCTGAGTCTCTCTTACCATGTTTATGAAATAAAGGGGCTAGGCCATGTTACCTTTGAGCTTCCTTACACTTGGGAAATTATATAATGCTGTGATCTTCTAAGACAAACCTATGTACTGTCCATAAGGACTGTTCTAAGATCAACACTATTAAATTTGCAGATAAAGTGTTCCAGTTAAAAACTAGTCAGTTAATAAGTACCTGCAAGGTTTGCTTTAAGACATAGACTTTTCTCTCAAGTGAAAGAGCTCTCAGTATGTCTATAATCACAAACCAGGAAAATTAACACTGTTATCTAATCAAAACTATCAAAGTGATAGAATAAGTTTCTCAAGCATGATGTGGCCTCTGTAACCTCAGGTACGTTTCCCATTCTACACGACCTGTAAGTTTCAGGACAAACAACATAGCTTCTCTTTGGAGAAGAACCAGACACTTTGCTTTCCTTATCTCACATTTATGGAAGATATGAATATAGCATAATGTAGAAAAGCATGATTTTTTGAGGAAACAAGAGCTAACTCTCATAAGGCAGGTTTTCTTCACTCATTAAATTAGATAGATCTCAGACTGTCAGTTTCCTGTATTGATAAAATGGCCAAAATAATAACTATTTTTGGCAGGTCTCCTTTCTGTGAAGGTTATAAAAGACAGTGCATATAAATGCTCCTGGCACTTATTTAAACCTATTGCCATTGAGACGATTCTGACTCGTAGTGACAATATACGACAGACGAGAACTGCCCGTAGGGTTTCCAAGGCTGTAATCTTTATGGAAGTAAACTGCCACATTTTTCTTCCACAGAGCAGCTGGTGGATTTGAGATGCCAGCCTTTCGGTTAGCAGCCAAGCACTTAACCATTGTGCCACCAGGGCTCCTTCACACTTATTAGTGCTCAGTAGATGGCAGTTTTATTGCTATTGTCGATTCTGTGTATTTCTTTTCCTTCTTATTAAAAGCCTTCTTTCCTCAGTACTTCATGGATTCTCCTTTGTGCTACTTGAATAGGCTAAACTGCTGAAAACTAAATAAACCACAGGATAGAGTGGTTCAACTAGAATATGAGCTTATTTCTCTCTCATGTAACTTCTCAGTTAAGTTTGAGTGTTCCTTCTGTAAGATATGCAGGGACCCAAAGCCAAAGCATCCCACCCATCTTTACCTAATGGATTCTAAATTTAGTCAACTTTGCCATGCCAGCAGAGAAGAGGAAGAATGAACATGAAAAAGGAGGCATTAAAGTTTGGGAGCCAGTATGAAAGTAGAATATATTTCTTTGTTCCCAGACATAAAAGTTCATTCCAAAGAGCAAGGTGAGTTTAGAAATGCTAACGTTGCATTATAGTCTTGCCACAATTCTATGATAAGGATGAAGGGGGGTCTGGATTTTGATGGAAGGTAGCAGCCACTTTTTAGGTGGATTTTGATGGAAGGTAACAGTCACGCTGGCTCTTGTTCCCCATACTTTAACATTATTCCTTGATGCATTTGTTGTGTTCAGGTTCTCCAATGCTGCCATACTCTGAACCATACTGCCAGACAAATTTTTATAGAACACTTTTTGCATCTTTGTTTCTCATTTTATGAATCGTAATAATCTTTCATATATGTTGTTGTTCTTAGGTGCCGTCTAGTTGGTTCCAACTCATAGGGACCCTATATACAGCAGAATGAAACACTGCCTGGTCCTACGCCATTCTCACAATTGTGATGTTGAAGCCCATTTTTTGCAGCCACTGTGTCAATCCACTCGACGGCACTGGGGTGGGCGGGTGTCAATCCATCTCACTGAGGATCTTCTTAATTTTAGCTGATGCTCCACTTTACCAAGCATGATGTCATTCCCTAGGAACTAGTCCCACCTGATAACATGTTCAAAGTATTTAAGACACAGTCTCACCATGCTTGCCTCTCAGAAACATTCTGGCTGTACTTCTTCCAAGACAGATGTGTTCGTTCTTCTGGGAGTCCATGGTATATTCAATATTCTTTGCCAACACCACAAATCAGGGGAGTCAATTCTTCTTCTGTCTTCCTTATTCACTGTCCAGCTTTCACATGCATATGAGGTGACTGAAAACATCATGGCTTGGATCAGGCACACCTTGGTCCTTAGAAAAACATCTTTGCTTTTTAACACTTTAAAAAGATCTTTTGCAGCAGATTTGCCCAATGCAGTATGTCGTTTGATTTCCTGAATGCTGCATGCATGGGTGTTGATTGTGGATCCAAGTAAAATGAAATCCCTGACAATGTCAATTTTTTCTCTGTTTGTCATGATGTTGCTTATTGGTCCAGTTGTGAGGGATTTTTATTTTCTTTATGTTGAGGTGTAATCCATACTGAAGGCTGTGGTCTTTGAACTTCATAACAAGTGCTTCAAATTCTCAATTTCACTAAGCAGGATTGTGTCATCTGCGTATTGCAGGTTGTTAGTGAATCTTCCTCCAATCCTGATGTCCTGATCTTCTTCATATAGTCCAGCTTCAGCTGTTATTTGCTCAGCATACAGATTGAATAAGTACAGTGAAAAGATACAATCCTGATGCACACCTTTCTTAACTTTAAGCCACATAATGTCCTCTCGTTCTGTTTGAATGACTGCTTTTTGTTCTAAGTACAGGTTCCTCATGAGCAAAATTAAGTATTCTGGAACTCCCATTCTTTGAAATGTTATCCATAATTTGTTATGATCCACATAGTCAAATGCTTTTTCATAGTCAATAAAACTCAGGTAAACCTCTTTCTGGTATTCTCTGCCTTCAGCCATGATCCACCTGACATCAGCAATGATATCCCTGGTTCCACGATCTCTTCAGAATCCAGTCTGAATTTCTGGCAGGTCCGTGTCGATGTACTGCTGTAACCACTTTTGAATGATCTTCAGGAAAATTTTACTTGCATGTGATATTAATGATATTATTTGATAATTTTTGCATTCACCTTTCTTTGGAATGGGTACAAGTCAGTTGGCCAGTTTTTTCCAAATTTTTTGGCATAGATGAGTGAGCACTTCCAGCACTGCATCCATGGGTTGAAATATTCAGTTGGTATTCCGTCAATTCCTGGAGCCTTGCTTTTCGTCAATGTCTTCAATGCAGCATGGATGTCTTCCTTCAGTACCATTGGTTCTTAATCATGTACTGCCTCCTGAAATGACTGAATGTCGACCGATTCTTTTTGGTACAATGACTGTGTGTATTCTTTTCATCTTCTTTTGATGTTTCCTGCATTGTTTAATATTTTCTCTGCAAAATCTTTCAATGTTGTAATTTGAGGCTTGATTTTTTTTTTTCCAGTTCTTTCAACTTGAGAAATGCTGAGCATGTTCTTCCCTTTTGGTTTTCTATCTCCAGGCCTTTGCACATTTCATTACAATATTTTACCTCGTCTTCTTCAGCCACTCTTCAAAATCTTTTGTTCAGCTTTTTTACTTCTTCATTTCTTCTATTCACTTTAGCTACTCTACATTCAAGAGCAATTTTCAGGGTCTCTTCTGAAATCCATTTTGGCCTTTCCTTTCTTTCCTGTCTTTTTAATAACCTCTTGCTTTCTTCATGTATGATGTCCCTAATACCATTCCACAACTCATCTTTTCTTTGGTTGTTAGTGTTCAAGGAGTCAAATCTGTTTCTGCGATGGTCTCTAAATTCAGGTGGGATTTATCCAAGGCCATACTTTGGCTCTCATGAACTTGTTTTTTCTTCAACTTGAACATACACGTGAGCAATTGATTGTTCCACAATTGGCTCCTGACCTTGTTCTGACCGATAATATTGAGCTTTTCCATCTTATCTTTCCACAGATATAGTCGATTTGATACCTGTGTATTCGATCTGGTAACGTCCAGGTTGCTCTTTGTGTTGTTGAAAAATGTATTTGTAATGAAGAAATCACTGGACTTGCAAAATTCTATCATGCAATTTCCAGCATTGTTTCTATCACCAAGGCCATATTTTACATCCAATCCTTCTTCTTTGTTTCCAACTTTTGAATTTCAATCACCAGTAATTATCAATGCATCTTGATTGCATGTTTGTTCGATTTCAGACTACAGAAGCAGGTAAAAATCTTCAATTTCTTCTTCTTTGACCTTAGTAGTTGGTGAGTAAATTTGAATAATAGTCATATTAGCTGGTCTTCCTTGTAGATGTATGGATATTATCCTATCGCTGACACCATTGTACTTTAGGATACATATTGAAATGCTTTTTTTGAACGTAATCAAGAGAAACACTTTTTCAAAGATAGATAGATAGATGTTGTTGTTAAGTGTTGTCTAGTCGATTTTGAGTCATAGTGACCACATGTGACAAAGTAGGATTTGCCCATGAGATTTTCTAGGCTGTGATCTTTTTTGCAGGAGCAGATTGCCAGTTTTTCTCCTGCAGAGTTGCTGGGTGGGTTCAAACTACCAAACTTTTGGTTAGCAGCAGAGTTCATCTAGATAGATAGGTGATAGATAGATAGGTAGACTGATAGACAGATATATGGATAGATATAGACATATCCTGATCCTAGCATTCAAGTTTCTCTTTACAATGATCTCACTACTTACAGATAATGCCTTCTTCCATTACATCTTACTGTACCTGCTTTTGGGTCTGGAGCCAAGTTCACACTAGTAGCTACATAACACATGTTTTAGTTAATGCTGGATTGAAATTGGTGAATGAAGAAATAATTCCTACCTATTCCAAACAGATGCTCTTCTATTCTGTATGTATAATTTTTAGTTATGCTTCTCTTAGCTATACTGTTTTTTTTTTTGTTGTTGTTGTTTTTTCTCTTTTGGGGGGAGGCAATAGAGGATGGATGCTCATGAGTCAAACTGCAGTACCAATAACCGTGGCTATGAGATGGTGTTCCGTATCAGATTAAGTTTTATTTTATTTTTTTTCTGACACTCTCCTGCATAGGTGCAACAACATGAATGTACTATGAGGGAGAGTGCAAAATTCACACAAAGTTTAAAGACTGTTCAAGATACTCAAAAGCTAATGTGCCATTTCTAGCTATCTGCTTAGATCTATGCTTTTAACCACTTTCTTGCAGTAGGGGTGCTTGGGAGAAAGGACAAATGCTGGCTAACAGAAAGATCTGAGATACTGGCAGCAGGTAGACCTAGGTTTGGAAGCCTGGCTCTGCACCTCACTTGTGGTGAAATTTTAAGCCTCTTAATCTCCTTGAAGCTGATTTCCTCCATCTGTTAATGAAGGATGCTGTTGTTATTCTTGGGTGCCATAGAGTTGACTCTGATTCATATTGACCCCATGTGACAGAGAGGAATTGTCCCCTGGCGTTTTCTAGACTGTAATTTCTATGGGAACAGATTACCAGGTCTTTCTCCTGTGGAGCCACTGGAGGGTGGGTTCAACCTCCAACCTTTTGATTAGCAGCACAGTGTTTAACCATTGTGCCACCAGGGCTCCTTGTGTTAGACAAGAATAATTAAGGCTAAATTAAAGTCTGTTATGAGGAAATAATATGAGATCATGTACATAAAAACAACCCAATAAACGTTAGCACTCTTCTGCATATTCAGGTAAACTTCCCTAAACATCCATAAATTTTAATAATGATTGTTGACCCTTAAAAATGTTCCCCATGTTGTATATTAAAATTACTTTCTTGTTACATTTTCACAAGCATTTTTTTAGTTTTTTTAGGTGTAAATTCTGCATATTCTGTATATTTAACCTTGTATGTTCTATATGTAAACTTTTCTCATATTTTTACATGTACATTTCTTTGACTTTTATAATATAAATGTGCCACATATTCTCAAGAGAATTTGTACAACTGTTGTCTTCTTCTGTCATACAGGTTTTATTACCTACTACAAGCAAGACAATATTAAAGCAGTATCATTAAATATTAATATTTAATATTAAACTATTAAAATATACTGGGAAAACTGATGCTGATAAACTTTGATTTGTGTGAGTATGCTCAGAAGAAAATTTTAGTTATGAAAGAGAAATGTGCTGATTAAAGCAATGAACCAAAATTAATGACACCCATATAAAAGTGTGAGAAAATATTTACTAGGTACTCAAAGGCCTACAGACCAGTGTGTTACTGTGTGGCAAATGGCAAACCTCACCTTCATGAAAACAAAGGGTTACCTCTTCTCTCTCTCTCTTACACACACACCTTTGAATACACTAGACATTAAGTCAGAGTAGCTGGAAGGTATATGATGAAACAGTTCACTGATACAATCATCAAGTGATGCCCAATAATATGGGAGGCCACCGAAAGCAGATATACTTCAACAAAGAAATAGTTTCCATGAGAAACAGTGCTACCAGAATAGAAGAATTTAAGTCATCCGTTTATATTTTGAACCTGACCAACTCTTGCTAACCATCACAAAACAGTTCAGTGAAACTGGAACCTTACATGTTTAAGTTAGTAATTTTTTTTTTTCTTTTTTGTAGCTTAATACTTTTGTCATGGGCAGCACATTTATTTACAGTGTTAACGTATTGTCATCTCTTGCATTTCATATGCCTGGTGTCTACTCCCACACACATTCTGCCAGAAGTTTCCCTCTGCTTCAGGGGTTAAGATCCTGTGATGGTCTTTGTGATGTGTCTGCTTGGCTGGGCTATAGTCCTCAGCTATTTAATCGAACTCAAATCTGTTGCTGCGAAGGTATTTTATAGATGCAATTAAAGATTATATTCCAAAATTCATTGGTTTTAAGTAAGGAAGGCTATCCTAGATAATCTAGGTGAGCCCGATTCAATCAGTTGAAAGGCCTTACGAGCAGCTCTGAGGCTTCTCTGATAGCAGGAAAAATTCTACCTGTGTGCAGTATCTTCTACCTGGGTGTTCCAGCATAGTCTTTCTGACTGCTTGCCCTACAGATTTTGGACATCATGCGAGTTCCTTGTAACAAATCTTTTAATCTATATTTCCTACTGGTTCTGCCTCACTTATTGAACACTGACTGATACAGAAAGCATAGTAGAAATGCGAAAAGAGGCATTACTCCCCAGGTTCTGATATTCAAAGTGGATTTTTTCAACCAGTGACAAAGCAATTTCTTAAAATCCAAGTTTTAGATAGAGGATATGTTTTGTCTAAACTGTTGAGGTCCTTTTAAAATACAAAAGAGAAGTCTGAAAAATTGTCCCTAATAATTATTTGTGGACAATTGTTCAAAATGATAACAGCATCATCCCATAACCAAGTCTTCAGAAAATGCAGGGTATGACTTAAGGCAGTACTTCTCAACTTTAAGATGTCTGTCTTCACTTAGGGTATTTTTAAAATTCAGCTTTTCTTTCAATAGCTCTATGTTGTGTCTCAGGATTCTGAATTTCCTATAAATTTACCTGTGATGTGTACGCTACTCTTCCATGGACTACACTTTGAGTAACAACAACTAAAGGGAAATCATGTCATCAAATACAGGTATCCTGAACTCTCTGGGCTCACATCTTGGATAGCAGCAATTTGTTAATTAGACCAAAGGAAAAGATCGAAGTTGAACATTTTTTTCCCTACTCACAATCTGATCCCTGGAAGAGCCTCACATAGGTACAGTGCTACTGTCTAAAACCAGGCCAGAAAGAACAGCACTGCCAAAGTGGAGGCTGATAGATGAGCTAGATACAGGGCTTCTAAGTTTAAAGGCTCTTTATGCTTCTCCTCAGGAAACCAAGAGCCTTTGAATTCTCTTCTAAGACCCTCTCTGAGAGGCCACAGAGGTACCAAAAGCACGGATGAACCAGATGAAGTCTGAAAGCAGGAAGCAGAAGATTTGGGGCTGGGATAGATGCCACAAATCTCAGACACTGCAGTGATGACAACACATCACCTTGAATGGGAGACAAGGACAGTGATACCCCAGTAATCACCTGCAGGGATGGATTCAATCTGCAGTTGATACCAAGGATTCAAGACCAGCACATAGAGTTGAGGTCTGAGAACTCCTTCTTTCAGATTACACCTGGTATTTGAAGACGTTTCTAAACACCAGAACACCATCTTGGAAAGTAGCTAGGAAGAGGAAACTCTGACTCTACAAATCTTTCCAAAATAACAAATCTCCCTTCTTATCAAAAAGTATAACCTAATTCCACACACGAAAAGGAGGGAGATTTAAATGATTTGTGAGGGCATTATTAGTGTTATAGTTCAAGGGAATTATGGGTCAAAATGTTTTATGCATTGACCTTTGATCCTAATCAATGTGAATTACTTTATTTCTTCTTGTTGTTGTTGTTGCTAGGTGCCGTCGAGTCAGTTCCAACTCATAGCGACCCTATGCACAACAGAACGAAACACTACCCAGTCCTGTGCCATTCTTACAATCATTATTTTGCTTGAGCCCATTGTTGCAGCCACTGTGTCATTCCACCTCATTGCAGGTCTTCCTCTTTCTGCTGACCCAGTACTTTGCCAAGTATGATGTCCTTCTCCGGAGACTGATCCTTCCTGACAACATGTCCAAAATACGTAAGATGCAGTCTCGCCATCCTTGCTTCTAGGGAGCATTCTGGTTGTACTTCTTCCAAGACAGATTAGTTCTTTATTTCTTAGTACAGTAAAAACTCCTGGCCAAAAAATGAAATTTTTGAACCCAGCCCAATAATAAACTAGAAACTGAATTAATTACATTACTCAAAATATATCTAAAAGATTGAAACTAGAGTTCTGCTTCAGGCAATGGCCTAATGGATGTTTTGTAAGTCCCCTCCTGCTGAAAACAACTAGCACACCTGGCTAAAAAGAGTTCCCAAGAAAATGTGTGTTTGAAGTTTCCAAGACAGTGAAGAACTAAAGCCTCAAAATCTGGGAGAAATGGAAAGACCAGAGTTAAACTCAGGATTTGGACTGTCTTTTCCCTTTGGAGAAACTGCTAACTTCAAGACACTGAGAAACTAAGTAGAGTTTTAGAAAAACTGACTCAACTGGTGGCACAAAGGTTGAAAAGTTCAGGGCCTGGTACAGAAGAGAATCCTTGATAAACTTCCAGACTTATATCATAAGTAAAAAGATGAAAGGGAATTCGATCAAGACTTATGGAGATTGAAAGTCAACTTGAAATTGCCTCAATCTAGAATTCAATTAACATGATTTGTGTTTATTATTATAATGACCCTATCCTATTTAAACAATAAAAAAAAATGGCAAGAAAAGAAAGGAACATAAAAAAATAAAATTGTAATATTTTATATTTAAATCCACCAATAAATGCGTTAGATATTAATGGAATAAATTCATAATTAAAAGGCACGTTTTCACACTGAATTAAATCAAAATATCATATAATTCTTTAGGTAGATAGTTACATGGCCTCATATTAAATAAAGCAAAAATCGAGAGGAAAAAAATGAAAGGTAAATATTTAAAATAATTGTGGGAAATATTAACACCTAAATCACTAACTGATAGAACAAGCAGACAAAACAATCAATAATAATACAAAAATTTGAAAAAGTAAACAATTGACCCAATTGACCAAAATAGAGCACGACACCCACAACTTCAGAATATGGTTTTCAAGTACTCTCGGATTTGTTGGTGAAGTTAACCATGTGCTGTGCCATACAATAACTAAAATTATTGATTTGGTATATCTCTCCTGGAAAGCAATCTGTATATATATATCAAGGCATTTGGTATATTCTTAGCTTTTTAATTAGTAAATTATTTTCGATTAAAAACAGAGATGAAGTAAAATATTAATGCATAAGTGATATTTTGTAACATGATATAACATTTTTTATTACGGTAAGTATTCCAAATGGGAAAATTATATTTAGATATATCTTTATATAATTAACACTATGTAGTCATTAAAATCATATTTCTGAAGAAATTTAAGGACATGAGACTATGTTTATGATCAATCAATGGATGAAAGAAACAGAATATAAAACATGACATACAGGAGGCAGGGCCAAGACGGCTGACTAGGTAGAAGCTACTGTGGATCCCTCTTGCAACAAAGACTCAGAAAAACGAGTGAATCAATCACATACATGACAATCTACGAACACTGACCATCAAACACAGAACTAAAGAGTTGACCTGAGTGACAGCAGAGAGAAAAGCTGTGCCCTGAAGCAGCGACTGCTTCGAGAACCGGCATCCCATGCCACAGCCTTGAGCCCTCGTGGTTCCCTGGTGCTGAGTGGTGGGGCTGATTGAAGCTTACTGAGATGGGGCAAGCACGGGACACAGCCCTAACCCCTAACCCCTGGGGTAGCCTCCGTAGAGACTCAGCCAGTGCAAGCAAGCTGCACACTGACGTGGCTGACAACAGAACGAGCAACCACGGGGAAGCAGCGACTGTTTTTGGAGCCTGGAGTGAGCATCCCAGTCAGAAAACCTCGGCACCTGGCTTTGCACTAAGTGTAGAGGAGCTGAGCACAGCTTCCTGAGATGGCACAAGCACGGGATGCAGCGCTAGCCCCCTGAAGTAACCTTGGGGGAAACCCAGACAGTGCATGCAGGCTGCATGATGACGCAGCTGAGAGCAGGAGAAATCAAAGGGAAGCAGCAACTGATTTTGGAACCCGGAATGCAGCATCCCAGCCAGAAAACCTTGGCATTGGGCTTTGGACTAGGAGCAGAGAAGCTGATCACGACTTCCTGAGGTGGCACAAGCACAGGATGCAGGCTTCACCCTTGGGGGCAATCTCAACCCAGCCAGTGCACACAGGCTACACGACCCTCCTGGCATCTCAGATAAAACAGTCATCAACAAGAAAGATAAGTAACTTTGTCTATATTGCTGGGTGCTACTCTTTCCTATCTGATCCCTCCCATCCCCTGCCCCAGGTGGCTTCATTAACACTGGAATTTCCTGGGCCCGGGGAGTGAAGTGCTCTGCAGGGTTTTTTTTTTTTCCCCCCCAACCCATTCTCCTGGCCTGAAAGAAGCAGCTACTAACAACCCAGGGACAAAAAATCCTTCCCTGACTTCCCTAAACTGGAACAAAAATACAGAACCAGCTCCAGCCAAGCATATGAGATCCACAGTCTTTGGCTTTCATCCCTAAAGGGAACAAGGTGGCTATTATAATGCAAAGGCAATTCTGATAGAGATCTGACTGTAATTGTTTTAGCAGATCACTGGAAAGACAAGTTTTCCAGGTCTGATATCTCTACCTATTAAACAGGGCCCTCACTGATCCACAGCAGGGAACTGAGGGCCGAAGCTCCACCCAAACCACCTAGCCACCTGCCAAAGTGGTCTGAGGATACTGAGAGGTACAAGCATTGGGTGCCTAAGGAACAGCTGCAGAGGCCACCCACCAAAGTGCTTCAGGATAGAGACATACCTACCTCACTGGCACGTGGGGAAAGGCTGTCAGTATCCTGCCCTCCTTGGAGTGTGACCCCCTGCTGCTACTAGAATCTGGTGCACACAACTATCACCAGTACCCCTCTAAGTTAATAGGTGACAGTCTATACCACACACTTGGTGACCCAAAATCAGAACAAATAAGCTGATTCTATTTTTTTTTATTCAAGAATAATGAACGGACTCTTAGGTTTATATCTGGTAACAGCCCGAACCAGCTGGTAATAGGACAAAAGTAATTCAAAGGCTACAACAATCAATCTAGTAGCCCATCTGGGTATATGGAAACAAAGCAAAACAAAACAAGACTCAGTGAGCAAATACAAAATAAATCATTACGATATCTTACAGATGGCTAGGAGACAGCAGTAGATATCAAATCACATAAAGAAGCAGACCATGATTGCTTCTACAACTCCCCAAATTAAAGAATCAAAATCTTTCCCAAATGAAGATACAATCCTGGAATTGCCAGATGCATAATATAAAAAACTAATATACAGAATGCTTCAAGCCATCAGGGATGACCTCAGAAATGAAATAAGGCAATCTACAGAAAAAGCCAAGGAACACTCTGGTAAAGCAGTTTAAGAAATCAAAAAGATTATTCAAGAACATAGTGGAAAAATTAATAAGCTGCAAGAATGCATAGAGAGACAACAGCCAGGGATAAAAGAAAGGTCTCCTACAAAGGAGAATCAATAAGAATAAGTTCAGACTACACAGCAGAAACCATGCAGTCAAGAAGGCAATGGGATGACATATATAGAGCACTGAATGGGAAAAACTAACAGCCAAGGATCATATATCCAGCAAAACTCTCTCTGAAATATGAAGGCGAAATTAAAACATTTACAGATAAACACAAGCTTAGAGAATTTGCAAGAAACAAACCAAAGCTATAGGAATTACTAAAGGAAGTTGTTTGGTCAGAAAATCAATAATACCAGACACCAAAACAACACAAGGTCACAGAACAGAGCATCCTGATACCAACTCAAACAGGGAAATCACAAAAACAAAAAAGATTAATTTAAAAAAGAAAAAATGCTCAAAACAGGGAAAAATTGAAGTCATTATTTAAAGATTCCAATAATCAAAAAGAGGGACTAAATACAGGAGGCATAGATCTTCCATATGGAGAAGAAAACAAAGCGATACAGGACAATACAAGTTAGGTTTTTACTTAGAAAAAAAGGGGTAAATATTAAGATAACCACAAAGAGGTCTAACATTTCCATAATTCAAAATAAAAACCAAGAAAAACATAACGACTCAGCAAACAAAAATTCAACTTCTATGAAAATGAGGAACACACAATTTACAAAGAAAAAATTCTCAGCACAAAAAAATAAGTGGAAAAATGAAATTGTCTACAACACACACAAAAAGGTATCAAAATGACAGCACTAAACTCATACTCATCTATAATTATGCTGAATGTAAATGGACTAAATGCACAAATAAAGAGACAGAGAGTCTCAGACTGGATAAAGAAATACGATTGGTCTATATGTTGCCTACAAGAGACACACCTTAGACTTAGAGACACAAACAAACTAAAACTCAAAGGATAGAAAAAAGTATATCAAGCAAACAACAATTAAAAAAGAGCAGGAGTGGCAATATTAATTTCTGACAAAATAGACTTTAAAGTTAAATCCACCACAAAGGATAAAGAAGGACACTACATAATGATTAAAGGGACAATTGACCAGGAAGATATAACCATATTAAATATTTATGCACCCAATGACAGAGCTGCAAGATACATAAAACAAACTTTAACAGAACTGAAAAGTGAGATAGACATCTCCACAATTATAGTAGGAGACTTCAACACACCACTTTCAGAGAAGGATAGGACTTCCAGTAAGAAGATCAATAGAGACACGGAAGATCTAATTGCTACAATCAACCAACTTGATCTCATAGACATATACAGAACACTCGACCCAACAGCTGCAAAGTATACTGTTTTTTCTAGTGCACATGGAACATTTTCTAGAATAGATCACATATTAGGTCATGAAACAAACCTTTACAGAATCCAAAACATCGAAATATTACAAAGCATCTTCTCAGACCACAAGACCATAAAAGTGGAAATCAATAACAAAAATGTCAGGGAAATCAAATACTTGGAAACTAAACAATACCCTGCTCAAAAAAGACCTGGTTATAGAAGACATGAAGGAGGGAATAAAGAAATTCATAGAATGCAACGAGACTGAAAACACCTCCAATCAAAACCTCTGGGACACAGCAAAAGCAGTGCTCAAAGGTCAATTTATATCGATAAATGCACACATAAATGAAGAATAAAGAGCCAAAATCAGAGAATTGTCCCTACAACTTGAACAAATAGAAAGCAAGCAACAAAAGAATCCATCAAGCACCAGAAGAAAACAAATAATAAAAATTAGAGCTGAACTAAATGAATTAGAGAACAGAAAAACAATTGAAAGAATCAACAAAGCCAAAAGCTGGTTCTTTGAAAAAATTAACAAAATTGATAAATCATTGACCAGACTGACTAAAGAAATACAGGAAAGGAAACAACCCAAATAAGAGATGTGATGGGCCATATCACAACAGACCCAACTGAAATTAAAAGAATCATATCAGATTATTAAGAAAAATTGTACTCTAAAACATTTGAAAACCTAAAGAAATGGATGAATCCCTAGAAAAACACTACCTACCTAAACTAACACAATCAGAAATAGAACAACTAAATAGACCCATAACAAAAAAAGAGATTGAAAAGGTAATCACAAAACTCCCAACAAAAAAAAGCCCTGGCCCAGGCGGCTTCACTGAAGAGTTCTACCAAACTTTCAGAGAAGAGTTAACACCACTACTACTAAAGGTATTTCAAAGCATAAAAAATGATGGAATACTCCCTAACTCATTCTATGATGCCACCATCTCCCTGATACCAAAACCAGGTAAAGACACCACAAAAAAAAGAAAATTACAGACCTATTTCCCTCATGAACATAGATGCAAAAATCCTCAACAAAATTCTATCCAATAGAATTCAACAATATATCAAAAAATTATGCACCATGGACCAAGTGGGATTTATATCAGGTATGCAAGTTTGGTTCAATATTAGAAAACCAATAACGTAATCCACCATATAAATAAAACAAAAGACAAAAACCACATGATCTTATCAATTGATGCAGAAAAGGCATTTGGCAAAGTTTAACACCCATTCATTATAAAAACTCTCAGCAAAATAGGAATTGAAGGAAAATTCCTCAACATAATAAAGGGCATTTATACAAAGCCAACAGCCAACATCATTCTAAATGGAGAGAGCCTGAAAGCATTTCCTTTGAGAACGGGAACCAGACAAGGATACCCTTTATCACCATCTTATTCAACTTTGTGCTGGAGGTCCTAGCCAGAGCAATTAGGCTAGACAAAGAAATAAAGGGCATCCAGATTGGCAAGGAAGAAGTAAAAGTATCTCTATTTGCAGATGACATGATCTGATACACAGAAAACCCTAAGGAATCTTCAAGAAAACTACTGAAACTAATAGAAGAGTTCGGCAGAGTTTCAGGTTACAAGATAAACATAAAAAATCACTTAGATTCCTCTACATCAACAAAAAGAACATTGAAGAGGAAATAACCAATCAATACCATTTACAGTAGCCCCCAAGAAGATAAAATACTTAGGAATAAATCTTACCAAAGATGTAAAAGACCTATACAAAGAAAACTACAAACTACTAATGCAAGAAACTAAAAGGAACCTACATAAGTGGAAAAACATACCTTGATCATGGATAGGAACGCTTAGTAAAAATGTCTATTCTACCAAAAGCCATGTATATTACAATGCACTTCTGATCCAAATTCCAACAACATTTTTTAAAGTGATGGAGAAACAAATCACCAACTGCATATGGAAGGGAAAGAAGCCTTGGATAAGCAAAGCATTACTGAAAAAGAAGAACAAAGTGGGAGGCCTCACTCTACCTGATTTCAGAACACATTATACAGCCACAGTAGTCAAAACAGCCTGGTACTGGTAAAACAACAGGCACATAGACCAATGGAACAGAATTGATGACCCAGATATAAATCCAACCACACATGAGCAGCTGATATTTGACAAAGGCCCAGTGTCAGTTGATTGGGGAGAAGACCGTCTTTTTAATAATGGTGCTGGCATAACTGGATATCCATTTGCAAAAAAATGAAACAGGACCTATACCTCACTCCATGCACAAAAACTAACTCCAAATGGATCAAAGACCTAAAGATAAAGACTAAAACAATAAAGATCATGGAAGAAAAAACAGGGACAATGTTAGGAGCCCTAATACAAGGCATTAACAGAATACAAAATATTATTAAAAATGATGAAGAGAAACCAGGTAACTGGGAGCTCCTAAAAATCAAACACCTATGCTCATCTAAAGACTTCACCAAAAGAGTAAAAGACCACCTACAGACTGGGGAAAAAATTTTCAGCTTTGACATCTCCAACCAGCGCCTGATCTCTAAAATCTATATGATTCTGTTAAAATTCAACCACAAAAAGACAAAGAACCCAATCAAAGAGTGGGCAAAGGATATGAACATGCACTTCACTAAAGAAGATATTCGGGCATCTAACAGATACATGAGAAAATGCTCTCGATCATTAGCCATTAGAGAAATGCAAATTAAAATTATGATGAGATCCCATCTCACTCCAACAAGGCTGGCATTAATCCAGAAAACACAAAATAATAAATGCTGGAGGGGCTGCGGAGAGATTGGAACTCTTATACACTGCTGGTGGGAATGTAAAATGGTACAACCACTTTGGAAATCTATCGGCCGTTTTTTTAAAAAGTTAAAAATAGAACTACCATACAACCCAGCAATCCCACTCCTCAGAATATACCCTAGAGAAATAAGAGCCTTTACATGAACAGATATATGCACACCCATGTTTATTGCAACACTGTTTATAATAGCAAAAAGCTGGAAGCAACCAAGGTGTCCATCAAAGGATGAATGGCTGAATAAATTATGGTATATTCACACAATGGCATACTACGCATCGATAAAAAACAGTGACGAATCTGTGAAACATTTCATAACATGGAGGAACCTGGAAGGCATTATGCTAAGTGAAATTAGTCAGAGGCAAAAGGACAAATATTGTATAAGACCACTATTATAAGATCTTGAGAAATAGTATAAACTGAGAACACCACATTCTCTTGTGGTTACGAGAGGGGGGAGGGAGGGTGGGAGAGGGTTATTTACTGATATGATAGTACATAAGAGATATTTTAGGTGAAGGGAAAGACAACACTCCATACAGGGGAGGTCAGCACAACTGGACTGGACCAAAAACAAAGAAGTTTCCTGAATAATCTGAATGCTTCAAAGGTCAGCGGACCAGGGGTGGGGTTTTGGGGACTATGGCTTCAGGGGACACCTAAGTCAATTGGCAAAAGAAATTCTATTAAGAAAACATTCTGCATCCCACTCTGAAGTGTGGTGTCTGGGGTCTTAAATGCTAACATGCGGCCATCTAAGATGCATCAATGAGTCTCAACCCACCTGGATCAAAGGAGAATGAAGAATACCAAGGACACAAGGTAATTATGAGCCCAAGAGATAGAAAGGGATACATGAGCTAAAGACTACATCATCCTGAGACCATCAGAACTAAATGGTGCCCAGCCACAACCAATGACTGCCCTGACAGGGAGCACAGCAGAGAACCCCTGAGGGAGCAGGAGAATGTGGGATGCAGACCCCAAATTCTCATAAAAAGGCCAGACTTAATGGTCTGACTGAGACTAGAGGAATCCCGGCGGTCATGGTCCCCAAACCTTCTGTTGGCCCAGGACAGGAACCATTCCCAAAGACAACTCATCAGACATGGAAGGGACTGGACAATGGATTGGAGAGAGATGCTGATGAAGAGTGAGCTACTTGTATCAGGTGGACACTTGAGACTGTATTGGCATCTCCTGTCTGGAGGGGAGATGAGAGGGTAGAGGGGCTTAGAAACCGGCAGAGCAGTCACAAAAGGAGAGACTGGAAGGAGGGAGCGGGCTGACTCATTAGGGGGAGAGTAAGTGGGAGTATGTAGTAAGGTGTATATACGTTTATATGTGAGAGACTGACTTGATTTGTAAACTTTCACTTAGAGCACAATTAAAATTATTAAAAAAAAAAGAAAAAATATGACATATAAACCCCACATATACAGAGTAAATGAAATGCTACCTCCCAGAATCTACCCAGTGACTTCCGCATACTAGGTATTCAATCCTGTGACAGCATTTCCAGCAGGAGTAATTTTTCTCATTAAATTTCCACTGAACATTGTCCTTTCTAATTTCTGTCCTGAATTAAATTTGTCAATATGAGATTCTCAGTATTGATATAGCAAGAAGTCTCATACTAAATTTAAACTGGGGTATCATACTGTTATGGTCGAATTCGTTCTGACTCATGGTGACCCCATTTTTGTCAGAGTAGGTGTGTTCCATAGTGTTTCCAATGGCTTATTTTCTCAAGTAGACCCCCCCAGGCCTTTCTTCTGAGGTGCCTCTGAGTGGACTCAAACCTCCAACCCTTTGATTAGCAGCTGAGTGCAAGCCCTGTTTGCCCTACCCAGGATTTCTGGAGTGCCGTAAAGATCCCCAAAATCTTACTATGTGTATTCACTTTCTTCTGACTAAAAACAAATAAAATAGAAAGTATATAATCTATATTTTTAATGCATACACAAAATATCAAGGGTATTACTGAGTAGCTAGATTTGTCATGCACAAGCTTAAAAATGTCTAATACATGGAATTCATTCCAAATATATACTATTTTTGCCATTCTAGCCATCTCTTGCTTCATTCATCTTAAAAAATGTTATGTTTTTTTCAGTGTTTCTGGAAGCACATTAAGTATCCGGATGTTTCTATCTATGCTTTCTTTTATTTCTGCATTCTGCCCAGGGTCACATATTAGCTCTGAAAGGAAACAGCACCATTACACCAATGTCCAAATAACTCTTCACTGAGTCATTACCTGTCATGCATTTCACTTCTTTAAGTGTTAAGGTGCACCACATTTCTTGGCTATTCCTTTTGTGATGAAGAATTTCTCCATTTGAAGAGATTTATCATAATGGAACTCCATTTCCTAGGTTTTTATAAAGCATCTACAGGGGAAAAAGTACATGTCATACCATTAGAAAATCTCTTGTCAAGAGAATAAAAAAAGGATAACCTTGTCATTTAATAAACACACCCAGGGGAGATCTTGAATGATGAACACATACCGTGAAGTGAAACTAAGGAACAAAAGTGTCTCTAAACACAAAATGCCCCTGTTTTTGTCAATTCATTGTTTCCATATGCAATTTTTTTCACCTCTCTTAATAGAAACAAGACAAACACATGGCTCACATAGCCTTTCTATTCTTCCACATGTAAATACTGATCTATAATTGTCACTGAAATTAACATACTAATCAGCCTAAGGAGGATAAATAACACAGGAGTGAAAGATTTTCTGCACAAAACAGCCTAGTTATTTTAGGCAAGGTACCAGAGGTAAAGCAGCCTCTGAGAATTCAGCGGAAGAGATTTAACTGTTTATAAAAATAATAAAGGCAAATTAAATAATGGCCCAAAATCTGTTCTTCAAGCAAAATTGAATTAATGTATAAAAACCAGCTAATGAATTAAATTATAAATATCAGCCATTTACTGAAGGTCTCCACTAGCTGCTCCTTAAATCATTTTGGACCCTAAAATGATCGAAATTACATCAACCTGGACAATGCCTTAAGTGAAAATATTAAAAACCAAACATTCAAATCCTTTCTGATACCAAATATCTCATGCTTCTGTTGTATTGGTGAAGGCTACGGTTGCCTTATAGTTGTTCTGGAATACACAATAACAAGTTGTTGTTGTTAGTTGCCATTTAGTCAGCTCCGACTCATGGCAATCCTGTGTATAACAGAACAAAACCCTGTTTGGTGCTGCACCATTCATGATATTTGATATGTTTGAGCTCATTGTTTTAACTATCGTGTCAATCCACTTCAATGAGTTTTTCCTCTGTTTTCAATTGCAAGTTACCTGGTGTAATTTTGAGAGTTCCCTGTTCACACTTCCAAAATGACATTTACATTCAACAGAATTTTAAAACCAAATAATACAGAGTATATTTTCTTTTTTAATTTAAATTATAATCCATTTAATAGACAACACTTTAAGTTGTGTGATTCAGAAACTTATAAAAGAAAATTGGAGGGGAAAAGGGTATTAAAAACTTGAAACAATTTACCATATGAAAGCCCCCCACACATACACACATAAAAGGTCTACAACATCATAACAAGAACTGTTGCTATATTCATACAAGTTATCTCTATAGGTAATGTTAGTGTCTAGATGTTACGTTATTTGGATTGAAGTAAAACTGAGTAATAAAGGAAAATGGCGAATAAATAAAAAATATCGTAACATCTCTGGCCACTTCTTCAGAAGTCCTTCCACTCTCACCCACCAAAACATGTTGGTATTGAGAAAGCTTAGTTTTTGGTACCCTACAGTTTTTTGCTCTTCACACTGTCTCTAGGTAACCTTAGCTTTAATTATCCAAATCCATTTCATTAGCTTGGGTGATCTCCTGAACTCAGGCTCATGAAACAATATGCCCGAACCAAACTACTCTCTCTTTCCTTAACCCTACTCTTCTTCGGTGGTACCTATTTTGGTAAGTAACACCATGCTCCACACAATTGCCTATGTTGGAAGCCTTGTGGCTAAGATTCTTCCCCATCTTCAGTATTCTCAAAATTTTTGGTCTCAGGATCTTTTTACACTTTGAAAAATGTTGTGCATTTTTTTTTTAACTAATTTTTATTGTGCTTTAAGTGAAAGTTTACAAATCAAGTCAGTCTGTCACATATAAACTTATATACACCTTACTACATACTCCCATTTACTCTCTCCCTAATGAGTCAGCCCGCTCCCTCCTTCCAGTCTCTCCTTTTGTGACTGTTTGCCAGTTTCCAACCCTCTCTACCCTGCCAACACAGTCTCAAGTGTCCACCTGATACAAGTAGCTCACTCTTCAACAGCATCTCTCTCCAACCCATTGTCCACTCCCTTCCATGTCTGATGAGTTGTCTTCGGGAATGGTTCCTGTCCTGGGCCAACAGAAGGTTTAGGGACTATGACCACTGGGATTCCTCTAGTCTCAGTCAGACCATTAAGTCTGGTCTTTTTATGAGAATTTGGGGTCTGCATCCCACTGATCTCCTGCTCCCTCAGGGGTTCTCTGTTGTGCTCCCTGTCAGGGCATTCATTGTTTGTGGCCGGGCACCATTTAGTTCTTCTGGTCTCAGGATCGAGAGCATTTTCTCATGTGTCTGTTAGCTGCCTGAATATCTTCTTTAGTGAAGTGCATGTTCATATCCTTTGCCCAATTTTTGATTGGGTTGTTTGTCTTTTTGTGGTTGAGTTTTAACAGAATCATATACATTTTAGAGATCAGGCGCTGGTCGGAGATGTCATAGCTGAAAATTCTTCCCCAATCTGTAGCTGGTCTTTTTACTCTTTTGGTGAAGTCTTTAGATGAGCATAGGTGTTTGATTTTTAGGAGCTCCCAGTTACCTGGTTTCTCTTCATCATTTTTAGTAATGTTTTGTATTCTGTTAATGCCTTGTATTACGGCTCCTAACGTTGTCCCTGTTTTTTCTTCCATGATCTTTATCGTTTTAGTCTTTATGTTTAGGTCTTTCATCCACTTGGAGTTAGTTTTTGCGCATGGTGTGAGGTATGGGTCCTGTTTCATTTTTTTGCAAATGGATATCCAGTTATGCCAGCACCATTTGTTAAAAAGACTACCTTTTCCCCAATTAACTGACACTGGGCCTTCGTCAAGTATCAGCTGCTCATATGTGGATGGATTTATATTTGGGTTCTCAATTCTGTTCCATTGGTCTATGTACCTGTTGTTGTACCAGTACCAGGCTGTTTTGACTACTGTGGCTGTATAATGTGTTCTAAAATCAGGTAGAGCGAGGCCTCCCACTCTCTTCTTCTTTCTCAGTAATGCTTTACTTATCTGGGGCTTCTTTCCCTTCCGTATGAAGTTGGTGATTTGTTTCTCCATCACATTAAAAAATGTCATTGGAATTTGGATCGGAAGTGCATTGTATGTATAGATGGCTTCTGGTAGAATAGACATTTGAAGTTAAGTCTCCTTATCCATGATCAAGGTATGTTTTTCCACTTATGTAGGTCCCTTTTAGTTTCTTGCATTAGTGCTTTGTAGTTTTCTTTGTATAGGTCTTTTACATCTTTGGTAAGATTTATTCCTAAGTATTTTATCTTCTTGGGGGCTACTGTGAATGGTATTGATTTGGTGATTTCCTCTTCAGTGTTCTTTTTGTTGATGTAGAGGAATCCAAGTGATTTTTGTATGTTTATCTTGTAACCCAAGACTCTGCCAAACTCTTCCATTAGTTTCAGTAGTTTTCTTGAGGATTCCTTAGGGTTTTCTGTGTATCAAATCATGTCATCTGCAAATAGAGATAATTTTATTTCTTCCTTGCCAATCTGGATGCCTTTATTTCTTTGTCTATCCTAATTGCTCTGGCTAGGACTTCTAGTACAGTGTTAAATAAGATGGTGATAAAGGGCATCCTTGTCTGGTTCCCGTTCTCAAGGGAAATGCTTTCAGGCTCTCTCTATTTAGAATGATGTTGGCTGTTGGCTTTGTATAGATGCCCTTTATTATGTTGAGGAATTTTCCTTCAATTCCTATTTTTCTGAGAGTTTTTATCATGAATGGGTGTTGAACTTTGTCAAATGCCTTTTCTGCATCAATTGATAAGATCATGTGGTTTTTGTCTTTTGTTTTATTTATATGGTGGATTACATTAATGGTTTTTCTAATATTAAAGCAGCCTTGCATAAAAAAAAAATACCTGGTATAAATCCTACTTGGTGGTAGTGGATTATTTTTTTTATACGTTGTTGAATTCTATTGGCTAGAATTTTGTTGAGGATTTTTGCATCTATGTTCATGACGGATAAATTCATGAGGGATATAGGTCTGTAATTTTCTTTTTTTGTGGTGTCTTTACCTGGTTTTGGTATCAGGGATATGTTGGCATCATAGAACGAGTTAGGTAGTATTCCATCATTTTCTATGCTTTGAAATACCTTTAGTAGTAGTGGTGTTAACTCTTCTCTGAAAGTTTGGTAGAACTCTGCAGTGAAGCACCCTGGGCCAGGGCTTTTTTTTGTTGGGAGTTTTTTGATTACCGTTTCAATTTCTTTTTTTGTTACGGGTCTATTTAGTTGTTCTACTTCTGATTGTGTTAGTTTAGGTAGGTAGTGTTTTTCTAGGAATTCATCAATTTCTTCTAGGTTTGCAAATTTGTTAGAGTACAATTTTTCTTAATAATCTGATATGATTCTTTTAATTTCAGTTGGGTCTGTTGTGATATGGCCCATCTCATTTCTTATTCGGGTTATTTGTTTCCTTTCCTGTATTTCTTTAGTCAGTCTGGTCAATGGTTTATCAATTTTGTTAATCTTTTCAAAGAACCAGCTTTTGGCTTTGTTGATTCTTCCAATTGTTTTTCTGTTCTCTAATTCATTTTGTTCAGTTCTAATTTTTATTGTTTTCTTCCGGTGCCTGATGGATTCTTTTGTTGCTTGCTTTCTATTTGTTCAAGTTGTAGGGACAATTCTCTGATTTTGGCTCTTTCTTCTTTATGTATGTGTGCATTTATCGATATAAATTGACCTGTGAGCCTTGCTTTTGCTGTGTCCCAGAGGTTTTGATAGAAAGTGTTTTCATTCTCGTTGCATTCTATGAATTTCTTTATTCCCTCCTTAATGTGTGCTGTAACCAGGTCTTTTTTTTAGCAGGGTATTGTTCAATTTCCAAGTATTTGATTTCTTTTCCTTGCTTTTTCTGTTATTGATTTCCACTTTTATGGCCTTGTGGTCTGAGAAGATGCTTTGTAATATTTCAATGTTTTGGTTTCTGTAAAGGTTTGTTTTATGACCTAATATGTGATCTATTCTAGAGAATGTTACGTTTGCACTAGAGAAAAAGTATACTTTGCAGCTGTTGGGTGGAGTGTACTGTATAAGTCTATGACGTCAAGTTGGTTGATTGTAGCAATTAGATCTTCCGTGTCTTTATTGACCTTCTTACTGGAAGTCCTATCCTTCTCCAAAAGTGGTGCGTTGAAGTCTCCTACTATAATTGTGGATGTGTCTATCTCACTTTTCAGTTCTGTTAAAGTTTGTTTTATGTATCTTGCAGCTGTGTCATTGGGTGCATAAATATTTAATATGGTTATATCTTCCTGGTAAATTGTCCCTCAAAACGTTTTTTTTTAAATAATTTTAAATTTTTTTATTATCATTATTGAGAATACACAGCAGAACATATACCATTTCAACAATTTCTACATGTACAATTTAGTGACTTTGATTACATTCTTCAAAATGTATGACCATTCTCATCATCCTTTTTTGAGTTGTTCCTCCCCCATTAATATAAACACACTGCTCCCTAAGTTTCCTATCTAATCTTTCAAATTGCTGTTGTCATTTCGATCCCATATAAAAAAATAGGTAAATCTTAAAAGAGCACAATGCTCAAGGCATATATTCTTTACTAGTTAAACTATACTACTGGTTTGTTTTAAGAAGACATCCAAACCAAAACCAAATTCATTGCCATGGAGTTGATTCTGACTCATAATGACCCTATCGGACAGATTAGAACTACCCCATAGGGTTTCCAAGGAGCAGGGGGTGGATTTGAACTGCCAACATTTGGTTAGAATCCAAGCTTTCAACCTCTGTGCCACCAGAGCTCCAAGAAGGCATCAGGAGACTATTTTTGGTATACCTTTTATAGTTTAAAGAGTTTCAGGGGTTCATCCAGACTCCGTGGCTCCAGAAAGTCCGGATCAAAAACCTCGTGGAACTTTGTTTTTTGGTCTAAAGGTATAGGATCATGAGACACCCCAGTTAATTGGCCTAATATCATGTTTAGTGCTTCTGTTCTACCTCCTAGTTTGTTGTATCATGCCTGGGATCTAAAAACTTGCAAGTGACCATGCAAGGTATGATATTTCACCTCTGTTTACCTGAAGCAACAGAGGAAGAAGGAGAGGCAGGAATAGAAAGAAGAAATGAAATATGTGGCTGATTGCCTGTATGAACAACTGCCCACTTTGCCATGAGACCAGAAGAACTGAGTGGTGCCTAGCTATCATTATTGAATATTTTTTTCAAAGGTAGAAGAATCCAAAGTGTTTGTTTTTTTGATGTGAGTTGTATTTGTTCATATTTACCAAGTTAGATAAGTTTTATTTATACTTTAATTTATAATAGCATCAATAAACCTTGTTTTCAATTGCAATTGCAAGTTACTTGGTGCAGATTTGAGAGTTCCCCGCTGAGTTAGCATTAGATGTTAACATAAAGAACACTTTTATGAAAAATAACTACAGTTTCTAAAACAAAAATAAATTAGTAAGAAGGGTGGTACCACTTAATATTTCGGAGAATCTTTTAATATTTGGCTTATATTAAGGTGGTTGGAGTCTCATATCTTCTGAATTCAATATGCTGTGATATAATATGTCACGGAGTCTCAGGGAATCTCTATTCTATCCTCCTGGGAGAATGACAGTGAAAAAGGCAAATGTCTTAGTATTATAATAAAAGTAGCTTTGATTTTGTGAATTCCCTTAAAAAAGTCTCTTGGAATCCCAGGGGTCTCCATTAACTCCTAAATCAAATTGATCACAAAGCTCTGACTCCTTGAGCTACAAGGCAACCTTGGTCTTTACCCTGTGACTATGTGGAGTGGAACCACATCTTTATAAAATTGCCTATGAAAATCTGCCTCCACAAAGCAATAGAAATCAATATAATAGAATATTTCATGGGAGGCTCAGATGATGTTTTTAATGGCACACCACACAGAAATTAAAAAAAAGGAGATAGAGAGATAAAAAGGGTGGGGGGGAATCCCTCATTAGACACTTCTCATTCCTTCACTGTTCCTCTTTGACATTCACCGTCAGGGTTTTTTTCTCTCACCACTCTTCCTTCACACGGCCTGTAAATGTCTTCTAGCCACAGTCCTTATTATTCTCCTGTTTTGACCTTGATTTTTCAGAATAATTTAGTTCTTATATATCCATTCGCACAGATTCGGGAAAGCAAAAGTCCATCATAATGAAGAGGCAGTGGGCTTTCGATGGTTTCATTACTGGCAATAAAAATTTTTATAGCCTTGCTATAACCTGGGAAAATTTTACATACTGAGACCTGTTCTGTAATAATCTCCTGTCTGTTGCATTGACAAAGCTGACATATTTGAAAAATAAACATACTATCTAAGCCTATACTTTACGAATTAAATATTTGTTGAATTTGATATTGTTAGACAATGGGGGAAGGGAACTTAATATCTCTTGGTAGGTACTCTGTTGCCCAATTTTGATGTTAAAGGACAATTATCGCATGTATTAATCAAGGTTTCAGATCTCTTAGGATTGCTGTCTGCATCACCTCACAAATAAACTATATAGACCAACAGAGATGTGAAGCAAGGACAAAAGCAATCTAGCATGGGTAGACAGGAGAAAGTGGAGATGTACCAGTTGCAACTTCAAGACTAGCTGCAGGATGAGAACAATAATTTATCTCATCAGGAAAAAGAACCCAGCAGTATCTTGGAGGACCTACAACCAGAATGTATTTTATGAAACAAATGGATCCTAGTTACACAAGGGGTGGACTGTAATGAATGATATAATGGACTACCCAGCCTCTCCTTTTTTCAGCGCTCATTTCCTAAAAAAAAACAAAACAATACAAAAAACTTTGCCATTGAGTTGAATCTGACTCATAGCAACCAATAGGACAGAGTAGAACTGCCCGTAAAGTTTCAAAGGAGTGCCTGCTGGATTTGAAATGATGACCTTTTGGTTAATAGCTGTAGTGCTTAATCACTATGCCACCAGGGTCTCCTAGTTGCTGAGAAAGTCAGTGGCCAACAGCTCACAGCAGAACCTCTTTCTGAGAAATGCCCTCTACTGAATAGAACCACCTTGCTTTAGATCATGCATGCTTGATGTTCCGTTTCTGTTAAGAAACCAAAACTCTACGTCAATGTCTCGTCAATGTGAGGTTACAAAAGTTTGGCTCCTTTGCCCCAACTGGTCATCTCAATTCTGGAATCGTCCTTGTGACTGGCTGAGATCATGGTTGGAACCACATCATAATTCAACTCCTCCCTCAGCCAGTTGTATTTATATAACTCCCATACAGATCTGAACTTTAGAACATGCTCTAATAACTCCCTAGACACAAATTCTTGGCTCAGAGTCTGTTTTCCTGAGGCTCCATCCTGCAACATCTTACAAGAGCAAGACAATTTTTATTGAATTCAGGGTGCCCTCCATCTTAATTCTTCATTTCTTCCAGATCTATAATCTACTTTAAATGCTGAAGGTTTACACAGAAAAAAGAAAAGAAAAGTAGCTTATATAGGCAAAACTATGGATTATATGTGGGGATTATTTCTCCACCTTCTAGAAATGGAAGGAAGGTCCTAATTTTAGATAAGGCTAAATTTATCACTGTAAATGAACTTATCATGAAATCTAGTTTCTATGTATTAACTTGAGGAGCTAGAAGTAGTTCTGAATGCTTGCTTGGTTTGAAACAAAATGAAAACTCAAGATTGGCCTGTACAATAAAATTCACAAGTCATAGATACTTTGATAAAATGCAGGTAAATGTATCCAAAGCTTTAGGAAGATTAGACAGTGTTTTATGTCTTTTTTCTAGATTTTTCTGACATAGGCAGTAAATTGTTTACCCTGATTCCAATAGTGATGATCAGATTCTGGGGTGTCAGAGGCCAAATGACAACACTTAACCAACAGAAACAAAATATTTGAGTTTCCATCATTAGCAGCAGATGTAGAAAGGTAATCAAGAGGTGTTATCTGCAGGGATATTTTGTGGTTACTAATTTTTAATTGTTAGTGAGGCACTTAGAACTAAAATTATTGGACAAATAAATAATGTTATACTTGACATGTATATCTATATATATTTTAAGTAAGTTTTAGTTCTGGTAAGCAGAAACCTGATGAGAGCTCACATTGTGGTATCCTAGTCCCTTGCTGAGTCATGTGTCAAGCTCATATATCAAGATCTTTTTTTAACAAAACAGGATGTTGGGTACTTTGGAAGAAGAAATACGTAATAATATCATAAGTACATCATGGCATAAATTTTATTTCTAGCCATCACTTAAGAGACTATGACTATTTAGAAGGATAATTGCAGGGAAAGAGAAATGGGGTATTGACATCATTGAACTCTGATTCTAAGTTAACACAGATACACTGTGGTCCACTCAAAGGAATAAGAGTGTCCGTAGGTCATGTGATAGATAGCATTTGTGGCAAAATATGTTTCCGAATTGATCCAATGAGGTCTGCCACCCATCCTGTTGTTATTTCTCTAGTTAAGCAATGGCCGGGAGGGGTTGGGTGGAAAGGAGGCTGATCAGCAGGGATTTCAGAGAAATTGCAAAAATCACAAGTGATATTATGAATAACTTTTAGAAAATATAGTTTTAATTTTAAATGAGAAAGTTGCTAGTAAAATATAATTTTCAATCCCAATGCAAGAAGAAATAGAAATCAGAAAAGTCTTGTATCTATTAAAAATTAATTGTAAGATTAAATTTATTTCTAAAAATAAAAGTCCAGAGTCTGCAAGTGTCACTGGTGAATACTAACAATTATTTAAATGAGTAGAAAATATGAGAATATTTGCCAGTTTATTTCATGAGGTCATCATAACCTTGATATCAAGACATGACAAAGACATTGTAAGAAAAAAAATCACAGGCAGTCTCACTCATAACCATAGTTACAAAGATCCCAAACAAAAATATTAGCAAACCAAATTCATTATGTAAGGCAGAAATCGATTTTATTCAACAGCATGTCTCCCATACCTAGCGCACTGCCTGCCACTATATAACCATTCATTAAGAATTAATAGAATGAACAATGGGATGGATGGATGGATGGGTGGGTGGGTTGGTGGGTGGGTGGATGGATGGATGAAAGTTGTGTAAATTAGACCAGTGTTTAGTTTTTTAAATAAAGGATATATTTGCTATATTTTTATGTTAGTAAATTTTTGCAGTACACTAAAATGAGGTAACAGGTGAAAAGGACCTGGAATTCCTAGGCTTTGTTAGCAATATCCACTTATGACTAAAGCAGTTTATTGATTAATCTGTGTAGAATCAACCTACTAACTTTCTACAGAAGAAAAGCAGGAAATACTTCCCTAATGATAAAAATCACCAGTAATAATATCTGGTTATAATTTTAAATCTGTAAGTAAAAAGGTTTTAAGACCAGTAGTCTTTAGCATTATGCTTTATTTCAAGCAAACTGAAATATGCTACTGCTGCCCATAACTGGTATAATATTGCAAAACATCTTCTTACTTTGTCGTTTTTTATCTTTTTTTTTCACTGAAATGACTCTCATTCTCACTCATTTTTTCTCTTTTTATGCAAAAACATGCTTAAGATTCTATAAAACTTTCTCTTCTCTATATCTGACTTATTGAAGTAAGGGTACTACAGTTTGCCATGCTCTGTTCCAAAGGCACTTCTTGATAAATAGACACTTACTGGGAAGCATGTACAAGTAATAGAATTTACATTGGAAAACCCCCTTATTTATTTTAAGTGTACTACAGAGAGCTACAAAGCATATATATTACTCTAGGGTAAATCTAGAGTAAAAATGAATAATGCATGTTCCATTTTTTACCACAGTTTCTTTAATGATTCTTAATATATTATTTTCATCAGATTCAGTATATGGGAAGACTTCTTTAGAATAAATGACTAGTAGTATCTTAAAAACATATTAAAATTAGTACTTTATTTTGAAATAATTTCAAACTTAAAATCTGCCAGGACAATACCAAAAACGTACATGTAACCCCTTCACACTGACTTCTGAAAGTTAACGTTCTGCTGTTTTGGTCTACTACTCTGTGTGTGTGTGTGTGTATGTGTGTATGGGACTGTACTCATGTGTATACTTTAAACACACATGTGCTACATCATTAATCTTATTATGAACATTTTAGAAGCAAGCTGCAGACACAATATCCTATTACCTATGAACACTCTAGGGTGTATTTTCCCAAAACAAGAACACTCTTCTACATAACAAGCATACAACTATCCAACTCAGGATATCAACATTGGCACAACACTACCATCCAATACACAAACACTCAAATTTACCACCTGTCTTGTCTCTTTTTGTTTCATGGTCTAGGATCCTTTGCAGAAATATCTTTTGCATCTACCAGTAGTTGTCAAGTCTGTTCAGATGCTTATCTGCACCTGTTCCTCAGTGTTTCCCTGTCGTCTGTGTTTTTGATGGTTTTAGAGAATATAGGCTTTTTGTTCTATTTCTTGACTCTCAGCCTGGGTTCATTTAATATTTCCTTGTGGCCAGAGTCAATCCATGTATTTTTATCTACAATGCCGTGTAAATGATACAGGGTTCTCTGTGCATCTAATCAGGTGGCACATTGTTGACTTATCCCAACATTAAACCAAAAACCAAACCCATTGCCATTGAATTGATTCTGACTCATAGTAACCCTATAGGACAGAGTAGAACTGTCCCATAGGGTTTCCAAGGAGCGCCTGGTGGATTTGACCTGCTGACCTTTTTAGTTAGCAGCCTTAGCCCTTAACCACTGTACCACCAGGGCATCATCAGATTATGTTGATATATTTCATATTTAATTTCTAAGTCATCATTTTCCCTTTTGTAATTGATTAGCATTCTGTGGTACTCTTAGATTATGTTAATACTCTGTCCCTCATCAAACCTCTGCCCACTGTAATTAACATCCATTAATGACTCCTAAAGGAGCCCTGGTGGCAATGGTTAGGTGCTTGGCTGCTAACTGAAAGGTCTGCAGTTCAAACCCACCAGCTGGTCCGAGTGAGAAAAAACTTGGCAATCTGCTCCAATAAAGATTCCAAAAAGCCAAACCAAACCCATTGCCGTTGAGTCAATCCCAACTCCTAAAATCCTATCAGGGAGAGTAGAACTACTCCATAAAGATTCAAATAAATAAATACTGCCTATGAAATCCTATGGGGCTGTTCAACTCTGTTCCATAGGGTTGCTACGAGTCAGAATTGATGGGCTGGCACACAACAATGATTTTCAGAATTAACCATCTTTAAAATGGTTGCCAAATTGTGACTCTATATGTCTATCATTGTTTCTACATTTATTAGTCAACATTCTACAAGGAGAGCTTTTCCTTATTTATTTATTTAGTTCGTATAAATCCGTACATTTATATCAGTATGAACACGTGTTTCTATTTTATTCAGTGGCTTATAATCTACTGCTGTCATTATTTACTATTATTTATTATGATGTTGGAAACGCTGGTGGCATAGTGGTTAAGAGCTAAGGCAGTTCGAATCCACCAGGCACTCCTTAGAAATCCTATGGCGCAGTTCTACTCTGTCCTATAGGGTCTGTATGAGTTGAATCGACTGGACAGCCATGGGGTTTTATTATCATGATGCTCAAATTATCCCTATTTTAGCTAGTTGCAAGCTGGTTTCTGTGTCACTTTGACATATCTATATCATTAACATTGTGTTTAACCTCTCTCAAAAATCACTTGGCCATTATTCTATTTTTGGAATGTATTTTTTTTTTTTCATGGATCTATGTTTCTATCTTTTCACAAACGCTACACTATCTTCAGTACTATAGCTTTATAATAAATCTTAAAATTGGGTAGCGTGATTCCTCAATATCATAATGATTTTTCAAAATTGTTTTAGATAGTCTTAATCTTTTGGCTCTGTATATAAAATTTTCAAACCAGCCTTTGTGTATCTACAAACATTCCTGTTGAAATTCTGATTGAAATTGAATTAAATTTATAGATCAATGTGGGGACATCTGGCATTGTTACACATTGAATCTTTTTCCAATTCGTGAACACAATATATCTCTCCCTTTAATTACCTCTTTTTTGATTGCTTTTATCATCATTTAGTTGACTTCCACATACAGATTCTTTATATTTTGAAGGATTTATACCTACGTGTTTTCAAATTTTTCTACAGATGTGATAAATGGCATTTTAAAATTGAAGATTACACACATCTGTTGCTGTCGAGTCAATTCCAACTCATAGTGACCTATAGGACAGAGTAGAACTGCCCCTTAGGGTTTGCAAGGAGTGCCTGGTGGATTTGAACTGCCAATCTTTTGGTTAGCTGTTGTAGCTCTTAACTATGTCACCAGGGTTTTTTCAATTTAAGATTGGAACTGTATATTAATAGTAATTAGAATTAAAATTGACTTTTTGTTGACCTTATATCCTGTGACCTTGCTAGAATCAGTTATTAGTTATATAATTCTTTTGTGTGTTTATGGTATGGGGGGAGTTCTTAATTGTTTTATGTAAACATTCATTCCATTTGAAAATAGGGACCATTTTGTTTCTTCCTATCCAGTCTACATGAATCTTATTTCATATTTTTTTTTCCCTAATTGAACCGACTGGTACTTTTAGTACAAATGATGAATCAGAGTGATAACAATGATTTTAGGAGAAAATAATTCATTTTATTATCATTGAGTATGAAGTTAGTTGCTAAATTTCATACCTTTTAGAAGGTAGGGGAAGCTCCCTTCTGTGTTACTTTGCTGAGAGTTTTAGCGTAAAAGGATATTGAATCGTGTCAAATGGTTTTTATGCATCAATTGATATTTTCTTATCTTTTTAGATTGTTAATATCAATTATATCAATTGACTTCCAGATTTTACACCAGTTTTGCATTTCTGTGGAGCCCTAGTGGTACCGTGGCTAAAAGTTGTCTGCTAACCAAAAAGTCAGCAGTGGAATCCACCAGCCCCCCTTTGGAAACTCTATTTGGCAGTTCATGGGTGTTTTACTTTATGAATACATTTGGATTCAATTTGTGAATATTATGTTGAGGAATACTGCACCTACATTATGAGAATTTCCACTTTTCAATAGTTTCCTTTTTTAATACTGACTGTATTGTTTTGGTATCAATGCAGTGTTGGTTTCATTAATTTAATTGTGCAAGCTTTCTTCCTCATATTTTTTTGGAAGAGACTGTATAGAATTGGCATTATACCTCCTTTAAATGTTTGGAAGAATTCCCCAGTGAAACCATTTAGGCCTGGAGATTTCATCTTGGGAAAGTTTTTAGCAATAAATTCATTTTTTTTTAACAGATATAGGAATTTATAGATAGTATATATCATGTGACTAAGTTTCAGTGTATTGTATTTTTCAATAAATTGGTCTCTTTTCTCTCCAAGTTGTTGAATAGAGTTATTTGGGATTTCCCCACATTATTAGCTTTTTAAAAATATTCGATTTTTGTTTATTGTGGCAATCTATACAACCAAAGGTACATCCATTTGCAATATCTACATGAACAGTTCAATAACATTGGTTACATACTTCACATTGTATCACCTTTTAATTCAGTTCAGGTCCCAAAAACTTTAGTATGCTGAGTAGGAGCAGGTCTACACATGAATAACTTGAAAGTAAGCCCAGGAGTTCAGATGCAACTTTATGTGGTTGCTTTCATGACCTACTCATTCTCTGTGATCTCCCAGTACTTGTCAGTTCCCTATGGCTTGTCTCTTCAGTTTTGTCCAGAAAGTTGAAAATTTAATCACCCCACCCATGGCTATGAGTCAGAATCAACTTGATGGTAATGGGTTTGGTTTTTGGTTTTATTCTACTGCTGTGACTGTTGTTGCTGTTAGGTGCCATTGTGTTGGTTCCAACTCGTAGCAACCCTATGTACAACAGAACAAAACACTGCCCCATCCTACGCCATCTTCACAATCATTCCTATGTTTAAGCCCACTATTGTAGCTACTATGTCAATCCAACTCGTTGAGGGTCTTTCACTCTTTTGCTGACCCTCTCCTTTACCAAGCATGACGTCCTTCTCCAGGAGCTAGTCCTGCCTGATAACTTGTCCAAAGCATGTGAGATGAAGTCTTATTTTCACTTCTAAGGTGCATTCTGGCTGTACTTATTCTAAGACAGACTTTTTTTTTGTTTTTCTGGCAGTCCATGGTATATTCAATATTCTGAGAATGCCTCTGTGACTGTACCTGCCCAGAAATAAGTGGATAAAGGACAAAGGGGAAAGAGGGAGGCTAACTAAAAGAAAAATATAAAAACAATGGGGATGTCCACGCCATTTGGAAAAAACCCTTTGCTGTTGAATTGATTCTGATTATAATGAGCCTATAGAGACCACAGCTAATCTGATTGGAGTGGAATATTCTGCTCTCAGAAATTTGTTCCCATGCAGATTTCAGCTGCAATTGCCGCCACAGAATTGCTTGGGGACAGTGGACCAAGAACAGAGCAAAGTGAACAAAACAGGGGACTTCCACAGAATCTCTGACCTTTGGCGACTCCATTAAACCATTTGTAGTTGGGTTTTTACCTACAAGTTTTTTGTTTTTAATTTTCTTTGACTTCCTTGGGGGCCTTTATTTGTAAGCATTACTTATAAAGAGCTGTAGGTTCTTTCTAAACTATTTGAATTTCTTAGTTATTTTCATTCTTCCTTACCATTCTTATCATCCTTTTTCAATCTTCTCCTGGTTTCTTTCAAATAGACCTACGGTTAGCCATTATGGTACCCTTGTTTGAAGTCAGAAGAGAAATCCTTTCTGGGGATGAATGCAGCTTCCTGTCAAAATACAAAGCATAGAGAACAAAACCTGTCTTAGATTTCAGCATTCCCTTACACTTAGCAACACCTGCACGGCCACATGCATCATCCTGCCTTCACATCTTAACTGTGGGTATTTTACACAGTTTCTTCTTTCAGCATCTTACTTTTTATTCTAAACACCATTTCTGGACAATTACTAATATTCCCAGGCCTTGGCTATTACCTACATGCTGAATTTTTGAAATATATAATTCTGGCCCTAACTTTGTTCAATAACCTCTATGCATATTTCTTCTGGAAAAACTTTTCTGCTTACCTTAAATTTTCCTTTAAATATACATGCCCCAAAAGAAATGAATCAGTTGTTGCTATTTCTGATACAAGAAATGAACTCTAACGAATATTCTCTGTCTTTTGTTTTCTACGTCTTAAATAAGCCACCATCCATCAAAACTAGCAACAATTTAATTTCCTTGTTTTCCTACCTCCCTTAGCTAGGCACGATTTCTTATGAAGTTTATTTCCAAAAATTTTTCTTTAATCAACTACTTTTTGTTCATTCCCGTAGATAATTCTTAATTCACTTGAGAGTAAAATGAGTCCAATTATATTTAAAGATATTTTGTAACTAATTTTTTTTTTTTCCTTCTGAAATCTGGAAGAATGTATCTGGAATGGTTGGGAAGAATAATTAGGAAAAAATAATTATTTCTTCAGAAATGTCTTGCCCAACAAAGATCTCAATCTCTGTCTTAATCCCATACTGTGACTAGTTCAACTCTAAGGAGAAAATAAAATCATTATTAAAATGTTTGCAAAATATGCTATAAATTTTATTAAATTTAATATCAAATACTTGTGACTTTCAGCTGGCTGCCAACCTTTTTTAATTTATTTTCAGTTTGGAGGGTATATGCTCAGTTGGAGCATCTCTGGGCAGGACAGGAGTCCTTGGGTAGTACAAATAGTTAAAGTACTCAGCTGCTAATCAAAGGCAAAGAACATGAACAGACATTTTACCAAAGAAGACATTCAGGCAGCTAACGACACATGAGGGAATGTTCGAGATCATTAGTATTAAAACTTGTTACCCATTGCCATCGAGTCAATTTCCACTCATAGTGACACTATAGGACAGAGTAAAACTGCCCTGCAGAGTTTCCAGGGAGTGCCTGGTGTATTCAAACTGCTGGCCTTTTGGTTAGCAGCTGTAGCACTTAACCACTATGCCACCAGGGCTTCCCATTCAGAGAAATGTAAATCAAAATCGGGTTGAGGTATCATCTCACCCCAACAACACTGGCACTAATCAAAAAAAATAAAAAAATAAAATAAATGTTAGAGAATTAGTGGGGAGATTGAAACTCTTTTGCACTGTTGGTGGGAATGTAAAATGGTACAGTCACTTTGGAAAATGATATGGTGCTTCCTTAAAAAGCTAGAAATAGAAATACCATACGATCTAGCAATCCCACTGATAGGAATATACCCTGTAGAAATAAGAGACATCATGCAAGTAGAAATATGCACATTCATGTTCATTACAGCACTGTTCACAACAGCAAAAAGATGAAAACAACCTAAATGTCTGTCGACAGATCAATGGATAAACAAATTATGGTACATACACAAAATTAAATACTATGCAACGATGAAGAACAATGATGACTTTGAGAAACATCTGACAACGTGGATGAATCTGGAGGGCATTACGCTGAATGAAATAAGTCAATCACAAAAGGATAAATATTGTATAAGACCACTACTATAAGAACTCAAGAAAAGGTTTACACACAGAAAAATGCATTCTTTGCTGGGGAGGGAGGAGGAAGGGAAACCACTAAATAGAGAGTAGACAAGTGCCAACTTCAGTGAAGGTAAGGACAACACATAATATAGGTGAAACCAGCACAATTGGGCCAAAGCAAAAACATAGAAGTTTCCTGGACATGTTCAAACACTTTGAGGGATTGAGTAGTTATACCTGGGGGCTGGAAACCATATTCTTGGAGGACATTTAGGTCAACTGGCATAACATAGTTCATGAAGAAAATATTCTACATTCCACTTTGGTGAGTAATGTCTGGGGTCTTAAAAGCTTTTGAGTGGCCATCTAAGATACATCCACTGGTTCCATCCCATCCAGCTCAAAAGAGAATGAAGAAAACCAAAGACACAAGGAAAATATTAGCCCAAAGGACCGTATGAACCAGAGACTCCATCAGGCTGAGACCAGAAGAACTAGATGGTGCCCGTCTACCATTGATGACTGCTCTAACTGGGATCACAACAGAAAGTCGTGGACAGAGCCAGAGAAAAGTGTAGAAAAGAATTCAAATTCATGGGAAAAAAAACAGACTTACTAGTATGATAAAGACTGGAGGAATCCCCGAAACTATGGTTCCCAGAAGCTTTGCTAACCCAGAACTGAAACCATTTCCAAAACCCACTTTTCAGACAAAGATTAGACAGGCCTCTAAAACAAAAGAACAGACAAACAAAAAACGCATGTGAGGAACGTGCTACTTAGTTAACCAAATATATGAGAACAAATGGGCAGCTTCTGTCCAATAGCAAGACAAGAAGGTGGGATGGGACAACAACTAGATAAATGGGCACAGGGACCCTGAGGTGGAAAGGGGAAGAGTGCTGCCACATTATGGGAATTGCAATCAATGTTGCAAAACAATACCTATATAAATTTTTGAATGAGAATTGACTTGGACTGTAAACTTTCACCTAAAGAACACTTAAAAAAAAAAAAAAAGATCTTTGGCTTGAATCTACCCGGAAGAAATTCGGAAGTAAGGCCTTGTGATTTACTTCCAAAAAAATATCGGCCGTTGAAAACCCTATGAAGCACAATTCTTTTCTGACACATACAGAGTCTCCACAAGTTGGAGTTGACGCTGCAGCAATGATTTTATGTTTAGTTGAGAGCCTCACATTGTCCATTCCTGTATGGTGTAAACTGAAGGCGTTTTGAAACTCGGCAAGAGTCACCAGTGTGTTAGTGCTTAAAGTCGCAAATATTCTAGAATAAAATAAAACCACTTTATGCGGAAGCAGAATTCCTGGAAGCATGACTCAAATAACAATCATCAGTACAACCCAGGCCCTAGAGAACTTGCAGAAAGGGTTTTTTTGTTAGAGAACTTGCAGTGCTGAGGTCCTTTACTGGTCTCATTTGGCTTCTGTTTTTTGGTAAATATTCATGTAGATTCCTTTCTACCCGAGTCTAGGGGAAACATAATAGCACCCAGTTAACTGAGTACTTTCATGCATTCAGTTTGCAATGCTCACCAAAATTTGTGAGTTTGATACAGTATGCATTATCCACATTTTATTAGTGGGCAAACTGATGTTCAGAGACAGTTAAACATATCTCCACTCATAATTAGTTAAAAGAAGAGAAATGATATGTCATCTTTCTCCAGGCATGGAAATCTCTACATTTTAACAATTCGCCTGCACAGTTATGATATTTAATAAAACAGGGTAGGAATTCAAAGTAAATCATTGGATATGTGGCCAAAAATAATGCTTCACTTTTGCTAAAGTTGCAAATCACCTAGTGTTCTTAAAAATGAAATAAAAATGTAAGCACTTTTTTGGTAATTTAGAAAGCATTTTATTTGAGTCCTGAAATCAGTTTTGATAGAACAAAATTGTGGACTGCACGGAAGATGTCAGATAAAGCATCTAAAAGCTGCCATCACCAAGGGTACTTGGGAAGAAGTGATAGGCATTAGGTCTTTAAAAAATGCAAATTAGATACAAGTAAAAGAACACTGTATTTAATATATGAAACCAATTCTGATGTCTCCATAGCAACTACTAAAATATTAAGCATAAATTTCATGATAAAATAATCAAAGATAGCTTTCTTTCAGCCCAAGCACTTTCAAACCAAATGATGAATCTGTTTTTTTTTTTTTTTCCAGAAAGTCCAGCTAAGTACACCTGTAGTGATAATTAGAACACCTTTTATCTGGGATAGGCAAATCCGATTAATAATTTTAGAAATGAAATATATTGCTTTAATAGAAGAGGAACCTAGGACTTAACTCTGTATTAAAGAAGGTACTGTTGCATTTGTTTTGGCAACTATACCAGTTAATGATTTAACACTCGAGAAAAGTGAGGACAGAAACCCCTTATTTCACCATACCATTTCAGTGATTCTAAACATGGGTTAGTTTACTTCCTTCCCGTGTTACCGCGTGTGATATGAGTGCACGTATGTGTGTATTTGTGTGAGTGCACACATGTGTATGTCTGTGTTAAATACATTTGCATTAAACAATCATGTATTAGTGGTTTGGTTTCTCTGTGGAATAAAATAGGCTATATTCTCAATAACAAAATCACAGTTTCTGCATGGATTTCTGGATCTTTGTTTTGGGGATTTTGTACAAGATCTTGGGATCGATCTATAAAACACTCATTCTATAGTTTTGAAGCATCTAATACGTGGTTCTCTGTATATTTAGTAGCTGCATGTAAGCCCACCATTACTATTTTAAGTTTCTTTTTGTATTTTTGTAGTTATTGTTACACTTCATTGGGCTCTGAGATATCTAGACAAAACAAAGAAGTTGACACTGGTAGACTACAAATATCTGCCAAGGATTTTAAAATTGAGACTAAAAATTAGCTAAGTAAAAATGTGTCACACCAAATAGAAATAAAAGTTATCTTCATGCATATTCCATATGTGTCCATAGTCTGATTGCTGTTGTTGTTAAGTGCTGTTAAGTCAGTTCCAACTCATAGTGACCCTATGGACAATAGAATGAAACACTGCCCTGTCCAGCACCATTCTCACAATTGTTATGCCTCAGCCCACTGTTGCAGCTAATGTGTCAATCCATCTCTCTGAGGGACTTCCTCTTTTTTGCTGACCCAACACTTTACCAAGCATGATGTCTGTCTTAGTCATCTAGTGCTGCTGTAACAGAAATACCACAAGTGGATGGCTTTAACAAACAGTTTATTCTCTCACAGTCTAGTAAGCTAGAAGTCCAAATTCAAGGCATCAGCTCCAGGGTAAGGCTTTCTCTGTCAGCTCTAGAAGAAGGTCCCTGTCATCGATTTTCCACTGGGCTAGGGGCTTCTCTGCACAGAAACCCCAGGTCCAAAAGATACAGTCTGTGCCCGGTGCTTCTTTCTTGGTCTTATGCTCGCTTCCTTTTTCTTGTAAGATAAAAGGTGGTTCAGGCCATATTCCAGGGAAACTCCCTTTGTATTGAATCAGGGATGCGACCTTAGTAAGGATTTTACAATCCCACCCTAATCCTCTTTAACTTAAAATTATAATTACAAAATAAAGGACAACCACACAATACTGGAAATCATGGCCTAGCCAAGCTGACACATATTTTGGGGGGACACAATTCAATCCATGACATTGCACATTTTGGCCCCCCAAAATTCATGTCCTTCCTACATGTAAGACACATTAACCCCAACATATCATAGCAAAAGTTTTAAATCAACTCCAAGTTCAAAATCCAAAAATTCCTCTCCATCTGTGAAACCTAGAATACAAGTTATCTGCTTTCAAAGTACAATGGCAGAAGGGGAATAAGCTAGACATTTCTATTACAAATAAGAGAAATTGGAGGAAAAGAAGTCATAATAGGCATCAAGCAAGTCAGCAGAACACACTACATCAGCCCTCAATGCTTTGGAAACAATATTACGTTTTCTGAGACAATTTACACAATGGCCCTGCCCTCCAGACTCTAGGTATTAGCCACACTCTCCAGATTTGAGTGGAGGCCCCTCGGCTCTGGCCTTCAGGTTCACCTTTCAGGCCTACTAGGACAGCAGTGCTGCTCCTCCGGCTTTAGGCCACTGTCTTAGTCTATCTTTGTGCCACCTCTGTCCTTAGAAACACCAGAGGCCATGGCCCTACCCTTTGAAACCCCAGAGGTTGAGACCTTACCTTTTGAGACTTGAGGCAGCTCAGATTCCTGTGTTCCTTATCTCTTCAGCTTCTGCTTCCTGGTTTCTTGGCCCTGAGCCCTTGGGCCTCAAGCCTGTATCTGGCCTGCTGGGGAAAGTGTTCCAAAGCTCTGTAGCTGTACCGATAAGTGCCTGTAGGCACTGAGTTCTACGAGTAAACTCCGGCCAGAAGGCACGCAGCTCTCTTGCTCTGCGGGTCCACAAGCCTGCTCCACCAATAAGTGCTTGGAAACCCCCACTTAGCCAGAAAGCCTCCTTTGCAAAGGGACTCAGCTCTCTTGCTCCATGGGTCGGCTCCTGCACTGTCTGTCACCGGTCTCCTGGTTCTGCTGCTGCAGGTCCTCTGCTGCTGTTTCTCACCATCTGTGCCACAAACAGAAGTTTATTCTCTCACAGTCTACTAAGCTAGAAGTCCAAATCCAAGGCATCACCTCCAGGGGAAGGTTTCCTCTGTTGGTTCTAGAGGAAGGTCCCTGTCATCTCCGTGCAGGAACCCCGGGTCCAAAAGACACGCTTTGCTCCCAGTGCTTCTTTCTTGGTGGTAAGAGTCCTCCTGCCCTCCCCCCCATTCGTTTTATCTCTTGTAAGATAAAAGACAGTGCAGGCCACACCCCAGGGGAACTCCCTTTACATTGGATCAAAGATGTGACCTTAGTAAGGCTGTTACAATCCCACCGTAATCCTCTTTAACATAAAATTATAATCACAAAATGAAGGACAACCACAGAATACCAGGAATCATGGCCTAACCAAATTGACACATATTTTGGGGGGACACAATTCAATCTATGACAATGTTCTTCTCCAGGGACTGATGCCTGCTGATAACATGTCCAAACTATATGAGACATAGTCTCATCATCCATGCTTCTAAGGAGCATTCTGGTTGTACTTCTTCTAAGACAGTTCATTGAATATTCAATATTCTTCACCAACACCACAATTCAAAGGTCTCAGTTCTTCTCCAGTTTTCCTTATTCTTTGTCCAGCTTTCACATGCATATGCCCCAGCCCAGTGCCTTCGAGATATATGAGGCAACTGAAAACACCATGGCTTGGGTCAGGCACACATTAATCTTAAAAGTGACATCTTCGCTTTTTAACACTTTAAGGAGGTCTTTTGCAGCAGATTTGTCCAATGCAATATGTCTTTTGGTTTCTTGACTGCTGCTTCCGTGGGTGTTGATTGTAGATCCAAGTAAAATGAAATCCTTGAAAATTTCAATCTTTTTCACCATTTTTCGTGATGTTGCTTATTGGTCCAGTTGTGAGACTTTTGTTTTCTTTATGTGGAGGTGTGATCCATACTGAAGGCTGTGGTCTTTGATCTTCATCAGTAAGTGCTTCAAGTCCTCTTCACCTTCAGCAATCAAGGTTGTGTCATCTGTGTATGGCAGATTGTCTAATCCTGATGCCCCATTGTTCTTCATATAGACCAGCTTCTAGGGTTATTTGCTCAGCATACAGATTGAATATGTATGGTGAAAGGATACAACGTTGACACATAACTTTCCTGACTTTAAACCAGGGAGTATCCCCTTGTTCTGTTTGAACATCTGCCTCTTGGTCTATGTACAGGTTCCTCATGAGAACGATAAAGTGTTCTGGAATTTCCATTCTTGCAATGTTACCTACAATTTGTTATGATCCACACAGTCAAATGCTTTTGCATAGTCAATAAAACACAGGTAAACATCTTTCTGGTATTCTCTGCTTTCAGCCAGGATCCATTTAACATCAGAAATGATATCCCTGGTTCCTAGCCATCTCCTGAATCCAGCTTGAATTTCTGGCAGTTCCCTGGTGATATACTGCTGCAGCCACTTTGAATGATCTTCAGTAAGATTTTACTTGCATGTGATATTATTGATATTTTCCAATAATTTCTACATTTGGTTGGATCACTTTTCTTGGGAATAGGCATAAATATGGATCTTGTCCAGTCGGTTAGCCAGGTAGCTGTGTTCCAAATGTCTTGGCATAAATGAGTGAACCCTTCCAGCACGGCATCTGTTTGTTGAAACATCTCAACTGGTATTCTGTCAGTTCCTGGAGTCTTGTTTTTAGCCAATGCCTTCAGTGCAGCCTTGACTTCTTCCTTCAGTACTATCAGTTCCTGATCGTATGCTACCTCCTGAAATGGCTGAATGTCGACCAATTCTTTTTTGTATAGTGACTCTGTGTATTCCTTCCATCTTCTTTTGATGTTTCCTGTGTTTTTAATATTTTCCCCATAGAATTCTTTAATATTATAACTCAAGGCTTGAATTTTTTCTTCGGTTCTTTCAGCTTGAGAAATGCCCAGCAGGTTTTTCCCTTTTAGTTTTCTATCTCCAGGTCTTTGCACATGTCATTATAATATTTTACTTTGTTTTCTTGAGTTGCACTTTGAAACCTGTTCAGCTCTTTTACTTCATTATTTCCTCCATTCACTTTAGCTACTGAATTATCAAGAACAACTCTCAGGGTCTCTTCTAACATCATTTTCGGTCTTTTCTTTTTTACCTGTCTTTTTAATGACCTCTTGCTTTCTTCATGTATGATGTCCTTGATGTCATTCTGCAACTAGTGTGGTCTTCAGTCATTAGTGTTCAATGCATCATATCTATTCTTGAGATGGTCTTTAAATTCAGGTGGGATATACTCAAGGTCGTACTTGGCTCTCATGGATTTGTTCTAATTTTCTTCTCTTTCAACTTGAACATCAACTTGAGCAATTGATGATCTGTTCTGTAGTCGGTCTTTGGCCTTGTTCTGACTGATAATACTGCATTTTTCCATTGTCTCCTTCCACAGACGTAGTAGATTTGATTCCTATGTATTCCATCTTGCAAAGTTCACGTGTATAGTCAGTCACCATTTATGTTTGTGAAAAACTGTCTTTGCAATGAAAAAGTCATTGGTCTTGGAAAATTCTATCATGGGATGTCCAGCATCATTTCTATCACCAAGGCCATAAATTTATGATACAGTATTAAAGGCAAATCAGCAAACAGGCATCAACAGATGATAATTTGATGTAAACATATTATCAAATATTGATGAGTGCAAATACAAAAAAAAATATGAATAAGCTTGAATATGTCCAGCAGATAAAGAATTTTCTTTTTTCACTGATCTTTCACTTTTATAATTAGGAAGGAAATTAATAATTTTTAGCATGACCATTACTTACTGATTTTTGTTTATCTTACTTTTCAAAACCATGCAAATTTATCATATTAATATTGATATTTGTTTTCAATAAACTAATTTGTTTACCCTCCTGAATTTTAGGCAAGCAGGTCTATTTTTAATCTCCAGAAAGAACTGTTTAAATGTATCTTCATCCATTATATTTTTCGCATTGTGATCTTCAGTTCTCAAGTTGGGTCACTATTCTCTTTCTTTTACACGTATCATTTTCTTTTTTGTTGTTTTACTGCTGCTGTGACTTCTTCCTTTTTTATTCTTAAAGAGAACTTGAATTTGTCTTCTATATTACCAAATCACACTTTTTAAGTGTTAATTTTGACTTTAATTTATTTCTCCTATTGATTTTGAGTTTCTTTCCATTCTTACATTCCATTTTTGTTTTTTCCATGTACCCACTTATTCTCTCTTTGTAGTTCCATGGTCCTCCTTCGAAAATGACACTGGACATTTTTCTTGACAGTGTACCCCTTACAGCTTGATGTTGAAATCATATAACAAGAAAGGTGTCATTATATTTTCTTATCTACATTAAGCTTCATATATTCTGACAGTTGAAGTTTTGAAGTCGATATCTTATAGTCTGACCATGAGATTTTAAATATTTCCTCAATTAATGAAGGTATTCATTTGAAATTTTCTCTCAAATCTGTGACATATTGCCATTCTCTTTTTAATTTCTAGAATTTTCATCTTTTAATGAGAGTTTGAAAGATAAATATTTGTGAATACCTGACCTTTAATCTGAAAGTTTGTAACAATATATGAAGCTTTACTTTTTCTTTTTTTTTTGTTGTGCTGTGGTACAAACTTTAGTATATAAATGTAAAAATGAGTACTTTTAATTGAGTCCTCACTATTTGCTAGATATTCTTCCTAGAATTTTATATGAATTCATTAGTAATATCCTTACAAAATGGGAATAATCATTACCCAAATTTCAGAAGTGAGAAAGTTGAGGCAGAGAGAGACTAGACAGCTTGTTCAAGGCCCACAACTGGTAACTGGCAGAACCAAGACATAAACCTTGCAAGGTTGACTCCAAAGCCCAGACTTTAAAAACTTTCAAGCTGCTTCTTTTAATTTGGGTATATATCATTCACGCATTTTTATTAACTGAACTTTGAATGTAAGCTGGTGTCATGGATTGGATTGTTTCCCCCCCAAAATATGTGTCAACTTGGCTAGGCCACAATTCCCAGTAATATGTAATTGCTCACCATTTTGTCTTCTGATGTGATTTTCCTATGTATTGTAAATCCTACTTCTATAATGTTAATGAGGCAGAATTCAAGCCATTTATGTTAATGAGGCAGGACTCAATCTATAATATTAGGTTGTTTCTTAAATCAATCTGTTTTGAGATATAAAAGAGAGAAGGAAGCAGAGAGACTGAGGAAAACATACCACCAAGAATGAAGCTTCAAGAGTAGAGTGCACCTTTTGGACCTGGGGCTCCTTTACTAAGAACCCCCTAGTTCAAGGGAAAATTGGTGACCAGGACATTCCTCCAGAGCTGACAGAGACAGAAAGACTTCCCCTGGAGCTGGTGTCCTGAATCTGGACTTCTAACCTACTAGATTGTGAAAGAAAAAACTTGTTTGTTGAAACCATCCACATGTAGTGTTTCTGTTACAGCAGCACTAGATAACTAAGACACCTGGTGTTCTGACCACCTACTCTGTGATCACTTAGATTTAAATTCTTTTATGTAGTAATAGATTCTGGATTCTTACTCCCTCTCTCTTTTTTTTTTTTTCCTTTAATTTTTATTGTGCTTCAAGTGAAAGCTTACAAATCAAGTTAGTCTCTCATACAAAAATTTATATACACCTTGCTATATACTCCTAATTGCTCTCCCGCTATTGAGACAGCACACTGCTTCCCTCCACCCTCTATTTTCGTGTCCGTTTGGCTAGCTTCTGATCCCCTCTGCTCTCTACTCTCCCCTCCAGACAGGAGATGCCAGCATAGTCGCATGTGTCTACTTGAAGCTCATTCTTCACCAGTGTCATTTTTTATCCCATAGTCCAGTCAAATCCCTGTCTGAAGAGTTGGCTTTGGGAATGGTTCCTGTCTTGGGCTAACAGAAAGTCTGGGAACCAAGACCTCCGGGGTCCTTCTAGTCGCAGTCAGACCATTAAGTCTGGAGTTTTTATGAGAACTTGGGGTCTGCATCCCACTGCTCTCTTGCTCCCTCAGGGGTTCTCTATTGTGTTCCTTGTCAGGGCAGTCATCAGTTGTAGCCAGGCACCATATAGTTCTGGTCTCAGGCTGATGTAGTCTCTGGTTTATGTGGTCCTTTCTGTCTCCTGGGCTCGTAATCACCTTGTGACCTTGGTGTTCTTCACTCTTCTTTGATTCAGGTGGGTTGAGACTCATTGATGCATCTTAGATGGCCGCTTGCTAGCGTTTAAGACCACAGAAGCTACTCTCCAAAGTGGGATGCAGAATGTTTTCTTAATAGATTTTACTGTGCCAATTGACTTAGATGTCCTCTGAAATCATGGTCCCCAAACCCCTAACCCTGCTACGCTGGCCTTCAAAGAGTTCAGTTTATTCAGGAAACTTCTTTGCTTTGGTTTAGTCCAGTTGTGCTGTTTCTTCTGTATTGTGTGTTGTCTTTCCCTTCACCTAAAATAGTTCTTATCTACTATCTAATTAGTGAAAACTCTACTTCCTCCCTCCCTCCTTCCCCCTCTCATAACCATCAAAGAATATTTTCTTCTCTGTTTAGACTATTTCTCCAGTTCTTATAACAGTGTCTTATACAATATTTGTCCTTTTACAACTGTCTAATTACACTCAGAATAATGCCTTCCAGATTCCTCCATGTTATGAAATATTTCACAGATTCATCATTGTTTTTTATTGATGCATAGTATTCCATTGTGTGAATATACCATAATTGATTTATCCATTCATCTGTCGATGGGCACCTTGGTTCCTTCCATCTTTTTGCTATTGTAAACAGTGCTGCAATGAACCTTGATATGCATATATCTGTTTGTGTGATGGCTCTTATCTCTCTAGGATATATTCCAAGGAATGGGATTGCTGGATTGTATGGGAGTTCTACTTCTAGCTTTTTAAAGAAGTGCCAAATCGATTTCCAAAGTGGTAGTACCATTTTACATTCCCACCAGCAGTGTATGAGTGTTCCAGTCTCTCCACAACCTCTCCAACATTGATTATTTTGTGTTTTTTGGATTGACGCTAGCCTTGTTGGAGTCCGATGAAATCTCATTGTAGTTTTGATTAGCATCTCTCTGATGGCCGATAATTGTGAGCATTTCTTCATGTATCTGTTAGCTACCTGAACATCTTCTTTAGTGAAGTGCCTGCTCATATCTTTTGCCCATTTTTTAATTAGGATATTTGTCTTTTTGTAATTGAGTTTTTGCTGTATCATGCACATTTTAGAGATAAGGCGTTGATCGGAAATGTCATAGCTAAAAACTTTTTCCCAATCTGTAGGTAATCTTTCTATTCTTATTGTGAAATCTTTGGATGAGCATAGATGTTCGATTTTTAGGAGCTCCCAGTTATCTGGTTTCTCTTCCGCATTGTTAGTAATGTTTTGTATACTGTTTATGCCATGTATTAGGGCTCCTAGTGTTGTCTCTATTTTTTCTTCCATGATCTTTATCATTTTAGGTTTTATATTTAGGTTTTGATCCATTTTGAGCTGGTTTTTGTGCATGGTGTGAGGTATGGGTCTTGTTTCATTTTTTTGCAGATGAATATCCGGTTACGCCAGCACCATTTGATAAAAAGACTGTCTTTTCCCAATTTAAATGATTTTGGGCCTTTGTCAAAAATCAGCTCCTCATATGCGGATAGATTTATGTCTGGATTCTCAATTCTCTTCCATTCGTCTATGTATCTGTTGTTATACCAGTTCCAAGCTTTTTGACTACTGTGGCAGTATAACAGGCTCTAAAATCAGGTAGAGTGAGGCCTCTCACTTTCTTCTTTTTCAGTAATGCTTTACTTATCTAGGGCCTCTTTTCCTTTTCCATGTGAAGTTGGTGATTCATTTGCCATCTCATTAAAAAGTGTTGGTGGAATTTGGATCGGAATTGCACTATTTCTATACATCACTTTTGGTAGAATTGACTTTTTTACAGTGTTAAATCTTCTATAGGGTCGTTACGAGTTGGAATCAACTTGATGGCAAGGGTTTTGGTTTTTGATTTTAGTTAAGCCTTCCTATCCATGAGCAAGGTGTGTTTTTCCACTTCTGTAGGTCTCTTGCAGTAGTGTCTTGTAGTTTTCCTTGTATAAGTCTTTTACATCTCTGGTAAGATTTATTCCTAGGTATTTTGCTATTTTGTCTTCTTGGGGGCTACTGTAAATGGTATTGATTTGGTGATTTCCTCCTCAATGTTCTGTTGGTGTAGAGGAATCCAACTGATTTTTGTATGTTTATCGTGTATCCTGATACTCTGCTGACTGCTTCTATTAGTTTCAGTAGTTTTCTTGAGGATTCTTTAGGGTTTTCTGTGCATAAAATCATGTCATCTGCAAACACAGATACTTTTACTTCTCCTTACCAACTTGGATGCCCTTTATTTCTTGATCTACCTTAATTGCTCGGGCTAGGACCTCCAGCACAATGTAGAATAAGAGTGGTGAGAAACAGTATCCTTGTCTGGTTCCTGATCTCAAGGGGAATGGTTTCAGACTCTCTCCATTTAGGATGATGTTGGCTGTTGGCTTTGTATAAATGTCCTTTATTATGTTGAGGAATTTTCCTTCTATTCTTATTTTGCTGAGAGTTTTTATCATGAACGGTGTTGAACTTTGTCAAATGCCTTTTCTGCATCATTTGATGAAATCATGATTCTTGTCTTTTTTTTTAATTTATATAATGGATTATATTAATTGTTTTTCTAATGTTGAACCATCCTTGCATACCTGGTATGAATCCCACTTGGTCATGGTGAATTATTTTTTTGATATGTTGTTGAATTCTATTGGCTAGAGTTTTTTTTTTTTTTGAGGTTTTTTAGATCTACGTTCATGAGGGATATAGGTCCGTTGTTTTGTTTTTTTGTGGTATCTTTAGCTGGTTGTAGTGTCAGAGATATGCTGGCTTCATAGATTGAGTTTGGGAGTATTTGGTCCTTTTCTATGCTCTGAAAAACCCTTACTAGTAGTGGTGTCAACTCTTCTCTGAAAGTTTGGTAGAACTCTGCAGTGAAGCCGTCAGGGCCAGGGATTTTTTTGTTTGTTTGTTTGGAGTTTTTTGATTATCTTTTCAATCTCTTCTTTTGTTATGGATCTGTTTAGTTGTTCTACCTCTGTTTGTGTTAGTTTATGTGGATAGTGTGTTTCTAGGAATTCATCCATTTCTTATAGGTTTTCAAATTTATTAGAGTACAATTTTTCATAGTAATCTGACATGATTCTTTTAATTTTGGTTGGGTCTGTTGTAATACTGCCCATCTCATTTCTTATTCAGGTTATTTGCTTCCTCTCCTGTTTTTCTTTTGTCAGTTTGGTCAATGCTTTATCAATTTTGTTAATTTTTTCAAAGAACCAGCTTTTGGTTTTGTGAGCTCTTTCAATTTTTTTTTTCTGTTTCCTTTCACTCTGCTCTAAATTTTATTTTTTGCTTTCTTCTGCTGCCTGAGGGTTTCTTTTGTTGCTCCCTTTCCATTTGTAGAAGTTGTAGTGATAATTCTTTGATTTTGACCCTTTCTTCTTTTTGTATGTGTGCATTTATTGATATAAATTGACCTCCGAGCACTGCTTTTGCTGTGTCCCAAAGATTCTGATAGCAAGTGTTTTCATTCTCATTGGATGCTCTGAATTTCTTTATTCTATCCTTCATGTCTTCTATAACCCAGTCTTTTTTAGCAGGGTATTGTTCAGTTTCCAAGTGTTTGATTTCTTTTCCTGTTATTGATTTCTACTTTTATGGCCTTATGGTCAGAGAAGATGCTTTGTAGTATTTCGATGTTTTGGATTCTGCTAAGGCTTGCTGTACTATCTAATATGTGGTCTATTCTAGATAATGTTCCCCTTGCATTGGTTAAGAAAGTATATTCAACTATTGTTGGGTGGGGTGTTTTGTATATGTCTATGTGGTCAAGTTGGGTGATTATGGCATTTAGATCCTCTGTGTCTTTATTGAGCTTCTTTCAGGATGTCCTGTCCTTCACCAAAAGTGCTGTGTTGAAGTCTTCTACTATAATTGTAGAGCTATCTCATCTTTTCAATGTTGTTAGAGTTTGTTTTATGTATCTTGCAGCCCTGTCATTGAGTGTATAAATATTTAATATGGTTATATCCTTCTGGTATATTGTCCCTTTAATCATTATATACTGTCATTCCTTATCCTTTGTGTTGGATTTAACTTTAAAGTCTATTTTCTCAGAAGTTAATATTGCCACTCCTGCTCTTTTTTGATTGTTGCTTGCTGTTTAGATTTTTTCCCATCCTTTGAGTTTTAGCTTGTGTTTCTAAGGCTAAGGTGTGTCTCTTGTAGGCAGCATATAGACGGATCATGTTTTTTTTAATCCATTTTGCCACTGTCTCTTTATTTGTGCATTTGGACCATTTATATTCAGCATAATTATGGATAGGTATGAGTTCAGTGTTTTCATTTAGATTTTTTTTGTGTGTGTGTTGTTGATAATTTCTTTTTCCCACTTAATTTTTTGTGCTGAGTAGTTTATCTTAACATACTGTCTTTTCCTCTTATTTTTTATTGTTGATTTTGTTTCTTCTGAGTCTCTATTTTTTTCTTGTATTGCATTTTGATGAGTAGGATAGTTAGTCTCCTTTGTGGTTACCTTAATATTTACCCCTATTTTTCTGAGTTTAAACCTAGCTTTTATTTTTTTATATTGCCTTGTCTTCCGTTCCATATGATCTATGACTACATTTCATAGTCCCTCTTTATTGTTTTAATGTTGTCTTCTTTTACATAATAACCTCACTGTTTCCCTGCTTTGGGCATTTTTTTATCTTGATTTATTTTTGTGAATTCCCTGTCTGGGTTGACATCTGAGTGCTCTGTCCAGTGTTCTAGTCTTGGGTTGATTTCTGATATTATTGATTCTCTGGCCAAAGAACTCCTTTTAGTATTTCTTCTAGTTTTGGTTTTTACAAATTCCCCAAACTTATGTTTATCTGGAAATGTCCTAATTTCACCTTCACATTTGAGAGACAGTTTTGCTGGATATATGGTTCTTGGCTGGCAATTTTTTTCCTTCAGTGCTTTATATAAGTCATCCCATTGCCTTCTTGTCTCCATGGTTTCCGCTGAGTAGTCCGAGCTTATTCTTGTTGACTCACCTTTGTAGGTGACTTCAGTTTATTCCTAGCTGCTCTTAAAATTCTCTCTTTATCTTTGGTTTTGGCAAGTTTGATTATAATATGTCTTGGTGACTCCCTTTTAAAATCTACTTTATGTGGAGTTTGATGAGCATCTTGGATAGATATCTTCTCATCTTTCACAATATCAGGGAAGTTTTCTGCCAACAAATCTTCAACAATTCTCTCTGTATTTTCTGTCATCCCTCTGTGTGCTGGAACTCCAACCACTCGTAGCTTTTTTCTCTTGATAGGATCCCACATGATTCTTAAGGTTTCTTCATTTTTTTAAAAAATTCTTTTGTCTGATTTTTCTTCAAATATATTGGTGCCAAGTGCTTTATCTTCAAGCTTACCAACTCTGCCTTCCACTCGCTCCATCCTGCTCCTCTGACTTTCTACTGAGTTGTTTAGTTCTTTAATTTTATTGTTAATCTTCTGAATTTCTGATTGCTGCCTCTATATGGATTCTTGCAGGTTATTAAATTTTTCATTGTATTCTTGAATGACCTTTTTAATTCCTCCAACTGCTTTATCTGTGTGTTCCTTGCCTTGTTCTGCACATTGCCTGATCTCATTTCTAATCTCTTTCCTGATGCCTTAAAGAGTTCTGTATATTAATATTTTGAATTCTGTATTTGGTAATTCCAGGAAAAAAACCTTCATACAGAAGATCCTTTGATCCTTTGTTTTGAGAGCTTGCTGAAGTGATCATTGTATGTTTCTTTATGTGACTTGATATTGACTGTTTTCTCCAAGCCCTCTATAATTTATTGTATTAGTTTATTTTATGTTTGCTTACTGTATCCTAGCGTTGTGCTTTGTTTTGTTTTGATATGCCCAAACGGGTTGCTTGAGTGAGTTAGCTTGATTATTTTTGCCTTCGAAGCTCTGACGTCTTATCACCAGAAGGCTAGAGCTGTTATGGGGTATATCAGTCTAGGATTCCATTTACTTTTCTTGTATGGACCCAGCTCATGTGTCCAGGTAGCTGGTCATCAAGTGTGTGGTACAGGCTCTGTTCTACAATCTTAGAGGGGCAGGGGTGATTGGTATAGGTACTGGTACCTGGTTGCAGCAGGGTGTCATGCTCTGAGCAAAGCAGCAGGCTGAGAACTGTCTTCTGAGTGTCTGTGAGGAAAGCACTTCCTTGTTCCCTAGAATGTGCAGGTGGGTGGGATTTCAGATGGACCATGAGCACCCAATGCTTTTGGTTGTAAGGACTGGGAGGTACCAGTTATCCTTGGACCCCTGTCACGGGTGACTGGGTGACCTGAGTGGAGCCACCAGCTGTTATGCTCCTAATGTGGGTAGGTAAGGACCCTGTTTAATAGCTAAAATGATGGCAGATATTAAACACCCACCTGTTCACCGCACAGCTGAAATGGTTGCAGTCTGCCAGCAAGGGCCTATTCTCCTGAAATAGGCCACACAGGCCCATGCAGGGGTGAAAGATATTCAAAGTCCACAGACTGTTTGTGACTGGACAGGTTCCTCTTCTGTTCTGAGCTCCCCCAGTTAGTGGAGGTGGTAAATTATCTTTTCTCTCAATTGTGAATTTATTACTTCTTCAAGGCCTGCAGAATGGCTCAAGACACTCAACAGGCCCTACCCCAGGCCCAGGGAAATCAACAGCCACTGAAGCTGGCTTGTACTTAGCTTTTGCCGAGAGCGCCTTTCTTCTCTGGTTCTGGAGGTGTGAGTAGGCTTGCAGCTGGCTGCTTCTGCCTGAGGAAACTGCAGCCCTACACTACTACCACCCCACTGCAGCCACTCCCGTGAATGGTGCCAGAGGGATCCCAGCCATTCAGGACCAGCAACTCCTCTCCACTTCTGAACTGTCTCTCCCTCCCACTGCTGCTCAGTCGATTTTCTAACTTTGCCTTTTATGTTCAGTGCTTCTAGCTTGTCATAAATGTAATTGTTTCACTTGTTTTTTCAGGTCTTTAGATTGAATCCACCAGGCACTCCTTGGAAACTCTATGGGGCAGCTCTACTCTGTCCTATAGGGTTGCTATGAGTCAGAATCGACTCCACAGCACTGGGTGTTGGGTGTTGTAAGAGGGATCCCTGGAAGCATCTGGCTATTCTGGCAACTTGGCCCTGCCTGTCTTACTCTCTTTTGATAAGTCTTCCTGGCCACTGGTCATAGACATAGTGCACATTCATTTAAATTCAGAATTATAGCAAAATCAATTTCCCCATTGGTATCCTTCACATGATCTTCATCTCACCTCTAATTGCACAGAAGCCCCAGTTGATCTTACATCTGAGAATTACAGTAAATCTCACATCTGAGTATTACAATACAACTACATTTAACATAAATTAAATTGAAGATTCTGTCAGTTTAAAACATCTAGAACACATAAATATAACATTGACTCATCATAGCACCTTATCAATCTGCTAACCTGCTACCATGAGTCCTGGTTGTACAGTGATTAAGCACTGGGCTCCTAACCAAAAAGTCAGCATGTTGGTTGCTAACCAAAAGGTTGGGGGACAATAGCCACTATACACTAGAAAGATGTGGTACTCTGTTTCCATGAAGATGAATCCATTGCTGTTGAATAGATTCCAATTCAAAGCAACCCTGTAGAATGTAGTAAAACTGCCCCACAGAGTTTCCAAGACTGTAATCTTTATGGAAGCAGACTGCCATGTTTTTCTTCTGTGAAGTGGCTGGTGGGTTTGAACCACTGATCTCTGAGTTGGCAGTTCAGTGCTCAACCACCTCACCACCAAGTTGCTCCTTACAACCTTACAACCTTAGAAACCTTATGGGGAAGTTCTACTCTGCTTTTTAGGGTCACAATGAAGTTGGAGTTGACTCAACGACAACAGGTTTAACCTGCTACCAACCCTCGCACATCTGTGTCAGATTTCTTGAAACTGTAGTTCAAAGAATATGAAAAAGAAAGAACTAATATGTAGAACAAACAATTGTATCTTACCTAGAAGTTGGGATAAATTTGTTTGTAGATACTGCATGTCATGGATTAAGTTGTGCCCCCCAAAACGTATGCATCATTTTGGCTAGGCCATGATTCCCAGTATTGCATGATTGCACACCATTTTGTCATCTGATGTTAATTTCCTGTGTTGTAAATCCTATCACTATGATGTTAATGAGATGGATTAGCAGCAGTTATGTTGATGAGATCTGGAAGATTTTAGATTGTGTCTTAACCCAATCTCTTTTGGGATATAAAAGATAGAAGTGAATAGAGAAACACGGATCTTCATACCACCAAGAAAGTAGTGTCAGGCAGGAGCAGAGCACATCCTGTGGACCTGGCGTTTCTGCATGGAGAAGCTCCCATTCCAGGGGAAGATTGTTGAAAAGAAGCCTATTCCAGAGCCAACAGAGAAAGACTTCCTCTGGAACTGACCCCCTGAATTTGGACTTCTACCCTACTAGACCGTGAGAGAATAAACTTCTGTTTGTTAAAGCCATCCACTTGTGGTAATTCTGCTATACTAGCATTAAATAACCAACACTCTGGGTATCAGAAATATTATTAAGATCTGTTAAAACCTTGTTTGGAGACAAAGGTACCATTGCAATGGATTTTGAAAAAAGGAATCTCTATTACATATATTAAAAGTAAGATATTCATCAGATGAAATTTACAATGTAAGTTCTGAGTTTATGTCATGAGCTTTGGAATTTATACTGGTAATTGATAGATATCAGTAAGTGTCTATCATATGCACAACACTTGTTATTTGGTAGGTTGGACTCAACATGTGATAACACATGAGGTGTAAGGACCAGAGCCAAGCTGCCTGCAAAGGTGTATCTCATTTTTGAAGTCAAAGAGAAGAAAAAATTGTCTTTCCCCTGGGGATGATATAGAATAGGCTTAAGCTGACAAGCCTTGGCTGCAAGTTAAATTTGATAGGAAGACTAACAATTGTTAGTTGTCATCGAGTTGATTCTGACTCATGGCGCTGCTAGGTGTTACAGAATACCCTGCTCCATAGGATTTTAAGGCTGTAACCTGTCAGAGGCAGATCACCAGGCCTGTTTTTCAAGGTGCCTCTGGGTGGATTCAAATTGCCAACATACTATTTCAGTGCATTAGTATTTGTGCTGGATTTGGTAAATAGAAACATAAGACACAATTCTGATTTCAGAGAACTCACAGTGTAGTAAAGGTAATAGAAAGTTAAGGATTAAGGCAAAGACTTCAAGGTTTGACTATTCTCATTTTACTCTTTAGCCCTTTCGTTACTACATTTTTTTTCTCCTTAATTTTTTTTTTTTTTTTGACGGTATGTGTTTTTCAGTATTGGAATACATGCTTACTAATTGAGTGTATTTAAATTTTGGTTGGTAATATGGATTTTGAGACTATGATCTGGTAGTATAAGCCACCAATGAGGCAAATGGCACTGTGGTGTCACTGCTCAGTGATATGACAATATACCAATGAAAGCTATATAATTTATTGTGGGAGCATTTCCATTAGGTTACATGGAGAACCTCTGATTTTCCAAATATGACACAGAAAAACAAAAACAAACCCATCAGGGCTCCCTAGCTATCACACCAGTGAGCCATATTACGCTTGCAAACTTTATCTCACAGAAAAAAAGGGAAAGAAGCATCCCCTAATAGAATGTTCAACATACACAGCAATGAGGCTCCAACTCAGGTCTACTGTGCTTCACCCATTTCAAAAGGGACCCACCTTGACACTAAATTCATTAGAACAGGATAACCTACTATTTATGAGGTCCAGAGAGCACTGATGGCGCAGTGGTTAAGAGCTTGGCTGCTAACCAAAAAGTTGGCAGTTCAAATCCATGAGCAGCTCCTTGGAAGTCCTATGGGGCAGTTCTACTTCGTCCTTTAGAGTCACTATGAATCAAAATCCACTTGATGGCAATGCATTTAGTTTTGTTTCTTTTATAAGGTACAGAGGCATAAAAAGTGTCCTTTCATTACTATTAACCCAATGGTAATAAAAAAGTTAGCTCAATTTTTTCATGATAGTAATTAAGTTTTCCTTTTTTGCAACAGATTTATTGTGATAGAATTAATATACCAAGCAAATAATCCATTTAAAGTGCAAAATTCAGTGTTTTTTTTAGTTCACAGACTTGTGCATCCATCAATCAATTTTATAGTATTTTCATCACCTTAAAAACAAGCCTGTACCTGTTAGCTATCACCTACCCATCCCGTCTATATATTCATCTAAGAGTTTTATTATTTTGGCACTTTTACGTAGGTCTGTGATGTATTTTGAATTCATTTTTTATATCACATGACATAAGGATCCAGCTTCATGCTTTCACATGTGGCTTTCCAGTTGTCCCGTTACCATTTGTTGAAAAGACTATTCACTCCCCATTAAATGGTCTTGGGATCTTTGTCAAATATTAACTGATCATAGATGTTTGTGTTTGTTTCTTCCATCTCAAGTCTATTCCTTTCATCTATTGGTATAAATATGACTGTTTCACAGTGTGTTCATTACTGCTGCTTTACGGTAAATTTTTAAAACGGGAAGTGTGTGCCCTTCAAGATTGTAATGGCTCTTCTGGGTTCCTTGAGTTTCCATATATATTTTAGGATCAGCCTCTCAGTTTCTACAAAGAATCCAGCAGGGATTCTGAAAGGGAGTGCATTGAATTTGTAGATCAATATATTGCCATTTTAACAACTTGAAGTCTGATTCATTAACATGGGTTTAATTTTGATTTATTTAGACCTTCTTTGTTTCGACAATACTTTGTCGTTTTCAGAGTATAAGCTTTGCAGTTCTTTGGTTAAATTTATTTCTAGATATTTTATCTTTTGATGCTATTTTACATGGAGCTGTTTGCTTAATTTCATTTTCAGAAGTTTCATTGCAAATGTATATAAATGAAATTTATTTTTGTATATTGATTTTGAATTCTGAAATCTTGGCTGAATTGCTTACTAGTTCTAATAATTTTTTAATGGATTACTTAGGACTTTCTGTATACTAGATACAAAATCATGTCATCTGTGAATAGAGATAGTTTTCCTTTTCAATCTCTGAGCCTTTTATTTCATTTTGTTGTCTAATTTCCCTGGCTGGAATCTCCAGTATAATGTTGAAAGGAGAGTTGAGAGTTACAAGTGGGCATCCTTATCTTGTTCCTGATCTCAGGTGGAAAACATCCACTCTTCCACCATCATTGAATATGATGCCAGCTGGGGATTTTTCATAGGGGCCCTTATTCCTTATTAAGTTGATGAAGTTCTATTCCTCAATTCTTGAGTCCTTTTACTATGAAAAACTGTTGTATTTTGTCCAATGATTTTTCTGCATCTAATGAGATGATCGGAAACCCTGGTGGCATAATGGTTAAGTGCTACGGCTGCTAACCAAGAGGTTGGCAGTTCAAATCCTCCAGGTGCTCCTTGGAAACTCTATCTGGCAGTTCTACTCTGCCCTATAGGGTCTCTCTGAGTTGGAATTGACTTGATGGCAGTGGGTGTGGTATTTTTGGGTAATGAGATGATCATGTGTTTTCTGTTTTGTTTTGTTTTTCTTCAGTGGATATGGTGTTTTATATTAATTGCTTGAATTCCTGGGAGAAATCCTGCATTTTTTAATATATTGCAGGATTTGTTTGTCTAACATTTTGTTGAGGGTATCTGTATTCACAAGAGATATTATATAGTGTTATTTTCTTGTGGTATCTTTGTCTGGTTTAGGAGTCAGGGTAATACTGACTTCATTGAATGAGTTTGAAGTGTTCCTCCCTCTGCTTTTTGAAAGTCTGTGAAGAATTGGTATTAATTCCTCTTCAGATGTTAGATATAATTCATTAGTGAAGCTTTTGGGTTTCAAATTCAATTCCTCTACTTGTTCTCAGTCTATTAAGATTTTCTATTTTTTCTTGAATTCATTTGCTACTTAATGCCTTTTTTTGGATCTGTCCATTTCATCTACATTATCAAATTCATTAACATTAAATTGTTCTTTGTCTCTTATACATTTTTTAAATATCTATATATTTGATAATATTCCGTCTTTCATTTTTGATTCTATTTATTTCAGTTTCCTGTCATTCATTTTCCTTTATTTTTTCTCTTTTTTGTTTTCAAACTGCATAATCTCTATCCTTAAGTTCATTAATTCCTCTGCCATTTCAAATATATTGCTGAACCCTGTAGTGAATTTTTCATATTAGTTATTGTACTTTTCAAAACATAATTTTTTTTTTTTTGAAAATAAAAATATAGAAACAATCATTTTATTTAGGAAAAAAAAGTGGATGAGAAAAATCCATCAATTCTGAAACATGATAAAACTTTACGTAACCAAATTAACACAGTGGTTTTAAGAAACACAGCTATTTGATAATGAGCAGGGCATCAGGAATAGCTCTCAGGAAATGAGACATAACTTTTTGATAATTTATCTTTTTCAATAATGTTATGTATTAAATTATGTCCCCCCCAAACAATGTGTGTATCATCTTGGTTAGGCCATGATTCCCAATATTTTGTGGTTGTCCTCCATTTTGTGATTGTAATTTTATGTAAGAGTGTTAGGGTGGGATTGTAACACCACCCTTACTCCCTGATCCAGTGTAGATGGACTTTCCCTGGGGTGCAAAGTGCACCACCTTCTCTCTCTCAAGAGATAAAAGCAAAGAGAAGCAAGCAGAGAGTTGAGGACCTCAAACCACCAAGAAAACAGCACCAGAAGCAGAGCACGTCCTTTGGACTTGGGGCCCCTGAGCCTGAGAAGCTCCTTTACCAGAGGAAGATTGAGGTCACGACCTTCCTCCAGAGCCCACGGAGAGGGCAAGCAAGCCTTCCACTGGAGCTGACACCCTGAATTTGGACTTGTAATAACCTAGTAGACAGTGAGAAAATAAATTTCTCTTTGTTAAAGCCATCCACTTGTGGTATTACTGTTACAGCAGCACTAGATGACAAAGACAAATAAAATAATTGGTTTCTGAGCCAATGCCATTCCAAACAATAATTAATGAGAACTACTTTTTTCTTTTACTGACAGTGTTGATAAGAGAAAACAATATTCACAGGTTAGCTGTGGGAGAAATAGTTCACTATCTTTGCTTATGGGCTAAACTATTACTTATTATTATTATCATTAAAAAAAAAAAAGTGAAAAGTGAGCATGTCTTTCCAAGCATGACACCACTATTACATTGGCCTACCTGAACAGGAAGTGGAGCCAGGATATTTTATCAGAATATTTACGTATCTCCGTGTAAGCAAATTGAACAATTTCTAGAAGAAATAAACTAGTATTTAAACAGTAAAAGTTATATAAATTGATTTTATCTTCCATTTCTCTCCAGAATGACTTTTTTTAAAAAAACAGACTAATATTGTTATGACTCAAAAAACAAACTTGAGAAGTTTTTTCTGTTGTTACATCAATTATATTTGTATCTCTGAATATGGAAGTTGAACAATTCCACAAAGAAATAAATTGTACATTTTGTATATGATAACAATTATATTTTCGTTTTCACTTCAGACTGATTCACATTCAGTTCTCTTTCTTCGACTACATAAGAAGGTGCTAACGGCTCTATAATCATGTGACTGGTGACGTGTCTGGTCCGGTCCTGTGCAAAGTGAAACAAAACATGTCTTCTGATAGAGCATACCTTTATATTTGTATCATGCTCTATGCGATCACTCTCAACCACATTGAGATCAGCAGTAGTCCAATAAACTGTGAATGTGCAAGATTTTAAGTATTATTTCAAGAAAAAAACGCTTGTGGAAATCTTCTAAGGACCCACCAAACATCCTATGACAAAGGAAGCTATTTCCAATTGCCTTGCAAGTCCTCTTTCTTTTGACTCGCTCAGGCAGGGAACAAAATTAAGTGTTCAGAATTAATTGCTTTTTACTTATTAATTTCAAATATAAATTATTATGTTATTATCCAAATTGGAATGTAAATCCTATTTTATAAATTTTGGTTGTTTTATAAATTTTGTTTATTTTGAATTATTCAAATTTATTTGCTATGGTAGAACCAAATTTAAAAAGTGATGTAATTTTATTTTATTTTTGTACTTCAGATGAAGGTTTACAGAACAAACTAGCTTCTCATCAAACAGTGTACACATTGTTGTATGACATTGGTTAACAACCCCACGCCATGTCAACACTTTCCCTTCTCAACCCTGGGTTCCCTATTACCAGCTTTCCTGTTTCCTTCTACCTTCCAGTCCCTGTCCCAGGGCTGGTGCAGCTCTTTAGCCTTGTTTTATTTCATGGGCGTGTTTAATCTTTGGCTGAAGGGTGAACCTCAGGAGTGACCTCATTACTGAGCTGAAAGGGTGGCTGGGGGCCGTACTCTCAGGGTTTCTCCACACTCTGTCAGGCTGGTAAGTCTGGTCTTTCTTTCTGAGTTAGAAATTTTTCTACGTTTTTCTCCAGCTCTGTCTGGGACCCACTATTGCGATCCCTGTCAGAGCAGTCAGTGCTGGTAGCCGAGCACCATCTAAATGTACTGGACTCAGTCTGGTGGAGGCTGTGGTAGATGTGGCCCATTAATCCTTTGAACTAATCTTTCCCCCGTATCTTTAGTTTTCGTCATTCTTACTTGCTCCCAAAGGGGGGGACCAGTGGAGAATCCTAGATGGCTGCTCACAGGGTTTTCAGACCCCAGATACTACTTACTTAAGTAGAATATAGAACATTTTCTTTATAAACTATGTTATGCCAATTGAGCTAGATGTTCCCGAGACCATGGTCCCCACAGCCCTTAGCCCAGCAATTTGGTCCCTCAGGGAGTTTGGATGTGTCTATGGAGTACCATGACCTTGCCTTGTACAGGTTGTGCTGGCCTCCCCAGTATTGTGTACTGTCTTACCCTTCACCAACGTTACTACTTATCTATTGTTTTTCCATCCCCACCCCTACCCTCCATCATAACCATCAAAGATTGTTTCTTTTTGTATGCAAATCTTTTCATGAGTTTTTACAGTAGTGGTCTCATACAATATTTGTCTTTTTGCCATGACTTATTTCACTCAGCATAATGCTCTCCAGATTCATCCATGTTATGAGATGTTTCACAGATTCATCACTGTTCTTTGTTCATGCATAATACTACATCGTGTGTATGTACCACAGTTTGTTTATCCATTCATCTGTTGATGGCCTTGGACATGACACAGTCACCCTGGAACAGCTGTAGTTTTTGGTGGAGCTTCTTTGATTGTCTCTTTCCCTGACTGCACTCAGCTGTAAAGTCCCATTAACTGCTGGTTGATTGCTGTATTGTTTTTTAATAATACTCAGGAACATGAATTGCTCCAAGACTAATTCAATTAAATTTGGGTTCCTTTGTAGGTATGGAAAACCTGGTGGCATAGTGGTTAAGAGATATGGCTATGGCTGCTAACCACAAGCTCAGAAGTTTGAATCCACCAGGCAATCTTTGGAAACTCTATGGGGCAGTTCTATTCTGTACTATAGGGTTGTCATGAATCAGAAGGAAACCTGGTGGCATAGTGGTTAAGTGCTATGGCTGCTAACCACAAGGTCAGCAGTTCAAATCTACCAAGCACTCCCTGGAAACTCTATGGGGCAGTTCTACTCTAACCTATAGGGTCTCTATGAGTCCGAATGGACTCAAAGGTAATGGATGGGTTTTTATGAATCAGAATCAACTCAAAGGCAATGGGTTTTTTTTTTTTTTTTTTTTTTTGGTAGAGATAGGAATCCTGATGATGCAGTCATTGAGAGCTTGGCTATTAACCAAAAGTTTGGCAGTTCGAATCCACCAGCCAGTCCTTGAAATCCTATGGGGAAGTTCTCTGTTCTATTGGGTTGCTATGGATCAGAATCGTCTTGATGGCAATGGTTTAGGTTTTAGGTGCTGTTGGGATAGTTTTTGATGCAATGTTTGAGATTTGTTCTGATCACAGGAGGTCTCTTTTTAGCTCCTGTTTCCCTGATTTTATCTGGTAAACCAGCCAGCCTATGGTTTAGCTTATATCTTTAAGGAATCTATAACTCTCCTCTTAATTGTTTTTCATCACAACCTACAATATTTTTGAGGTACCCTTAGGCTTGAATTCCTCCACATTCTGTTGCAGGTTAGTTAGTTTCTTTAGGAAGATTCTGTCTGTTCAATAGTATGCCTTTTCCCCTAGGCAAAAATCTATATCAACGCCCTTAAGCTGAGGGTGGGGATATGGCATGCTTCTCTCTGACATTCCTGCTTTAGGAGCTGAGCACTTGGGGGAGGCAATCACCTAGGACCTTCTTCCTTTGCCTCTTTCTGTGTGGAACCTCTGCCTTACCAGCCAGGGCAAGGGCAATCAGAGCCTCAGTATTCTCAGCACACCATTAATAAAAGCTGAGTTGAAGAAGGAAGCTTCATGTCTTGTTTGCATTCATTCAGAGTTTAGCCTGTACAGTAGGTAGCTAGAGGAAGAATGAGAAAAGCTGACATACTGTCCCTCCTGGGGAGCTATTGTAGTCCTCTGCCAGGAAGCTAGGGGGAGAGCAAATCCTGTGTTGTTGGCTGGACCCATCTGAATTACAGTTTCTATTATGCTGAGATGGGAGGGAGGAGGGATGGAGTTGGTCATGCTTCAAATGCCACGTGTTCTGCCTGTTCTTACCAAGTTTTAGCAGATTTTCTTAAATAAATGTTTCTTTACTTGCTGTACACCCTTAGGATCATTTTCAGAGACTTTTATTCCTTGCTGCTATTGTTTTGTTGTTACTTTTGCTGTAGGGTAAAAAAACACCAACAAAGTCTAGTTAAGTGAAAAAGAAAGTTTTATTTGGAATATATTCAAAAAGTCAAAAGTAGGAAAATGAACAAGCATGCTGCCAGAGCCGTGTCTTCCTAAGTCCAAGGAAATTACAGAATAAGCAAGAATGGGAAAACGGACAAGTGTACTGCCACAGCCATGTCTGCACAAGTCCAAAGAAAGTTACAGAGTCTTCAGTATATATTAACATTATAAATGGACAACACCATTGAAAGCTTCACCTTTTCAGAGATTGTCTAGAAACTGAGAGCCTACATTTTCAATCATCTTTCTTAACAATCATTGGTACAGGTTTCAATAACAACAGTCAGGAGGGTCTTCATTGGTGCAACAAATTTCTATTCACTAAATGCTAATAGAAAAAGAAAAGAGTGGAAAGTCTTGTGTTCTGGTTTATGTGAAATGTTCCCTAAAAGCTATTTTTCTTCCCTAAAAGATGATTTCAAAGATTGTCTCACCTATTACCTTTATCTCAGGGCCCAGTTGATGTGTCCTTGTGAGTCCTTGTGGGCCCAGCTCCAGCTGGGTCACATTCTCTATGCTCAAGGACAGGGAATAATGATTCCAACATTATTTTCTAAATCACTTTGTAATTTTTTTCACTACTTTCATTGGAAAGCAAGTCCACAGAACTCCACATGTTGCAGTACTAGAAGTTGAACTCTGTAGAAGTGTTTGTATTTATTTTTGAGTACCTTCTAGCTGACTTCCTCCCCAAACCTCCCTCAAAGTTAGTGAAGCCTAAGATATTGACATGACCCAGAGTGGAAGTGTTCATAGCTCGCTCAACAGGAGAGATTTAGGAAGGAAGAAAACTGTAATATAAGACCAGCTGAGATTGGGAACGAAGCAAGATGAATTGCAAACTATGAATAGACCATAACAGAAGGAAAGGGTTTGATACAAGCTCATCCAACCAATTTAGAGACCTAACTTGGAAGGATGCCTTGAAGTGACCTTGCATGTTGGGAAGAAACCTTTTACAGAGTGACAACTCATGGGCAGGGAGGGCTCTGACATTCTGGCCATTCACAAGGATTTTCCAGAGTAATTTTTTGACCCAAATAATAGCTCAGATTTGTATGTTGTCTGTCATCTTTTGTATGCTTTCATACTTTCTTTGATTGGGTAATATTTCCATTTGGTGAGGGGGAAAAAAACTGTATATATATGGTTTTCTTTTATATTTTTGGATATTCCTCATACCAACATGTTATACTTTCTAAAAAGTACATAATATGTATTTTAAAAGATTGTTTGACTTCCTGTTATTGGATTTAATGCTTACTTTAAATTTAAATTACTTCACATTTTATCTACATCTTGTTACATTTTGAAATTTAAATGTTTACCTGAAGTATTTTTCTCTTTCTCTAGTGTTAAATTAAATTTTGTAATGCCAGGTGAAAATAGTTATGAAAATTATTTAAAATCTTCATCCAATGTTTATTCTTCTTTTTAGTTAAAGAAATAATCCAAAATACAGAAAAGTTATATACAACATACATACATGTATATGTCTATATACCCAATTTTAGCTTGTGCATATATTAATAATATGCAACACACATATTAGCTAAAATTGGAAATAGTCCAAATGTCCAGCTTTCGAAAAAATTTTAAGCACTTTGTGATAATTACATAGTTGAACTATTTCAGATCATATGAATATGCTATTTTCAATGAAATTCACCTCCATGAATATGCTTATACAGTGCAAGCTGTGAGAGCTAGAACTCAATGGGAATACCTTGTTTTTCCAGGTCTCGAAAGTTTTCTGCCATTGACAGAGTGAAACCTTACCACTTTTCTATCACTCTCCATTAGTGGAAAATAAATATCTTAGTTTTCCCTCTCTGACAGGGTTCCACCTAACACAGATTCCAGCTTTTGCAGGTTTTACTCACTTTGAGGACTAAGGAGCCTGAATGAAGCCATGATATTTTCTTTCATACGAGTGAAAAGCTGAACAATGAATAAGAAAAACTGAAGAAGAATTAATGCATCAGATTTATGGCGTTGGTGAGGAATATTGAATACATCATCAACTGCCAGAAGAGCAAACAGATCTGCCTTGGAAGAAGTACAACCAAAATGCCCTTTATACACGAAAATGGCGGGACCTGTCTCACATTTCACATGTTATCAGGAATGACCATTTCCTGGAGAAGGACATCAGGCTTGGTAAAGTAGAGGATCAGCTAAAAAGAGGAACTCCATCAAAGAAATGGATTGACACAGTGTCTGCAACAATATGCTCAAACATAGCAGTGACTGTGAGGATGGCAATACTGGGCAGTGTTCCATTCTTTTATACATAGGGTCTCTCTGAGTTGGAATTAACTTCACAGGCACCTAACAACAACAACAACTCTATGATCATAGTAAAGGAAAAAAAAAAAAAAAAGCCAGATACAATGTCATGTATATGATGATAAAATAGTGCAACTTCCCTCCCCCCCCAAAATAAATAAATAAAATTTTGGAAAGCAGTATCTCAAGACATTAAAAATTTTCTCTTAGTGATGAGAACATAGGTAATTCTTTCTGTCTACATTTAGACCTTTTCCACATGTTTTACAATGAGCTTGAATTAATTGTACGTTAAAAAACATAATAAGGTAAACAAAAGCAATCAAAACTGTGGTATCCTCACTGTTTCACAGTGGCCACCACACCATTGGTTCCTTTTGCCTCTTGACTCCCTGAAATGATGCCTAGTGCACTATTATTCAAAATCTCATGTTCTCTGACATAGCCATTTAAACAGGGAAAAATAACTTGTCTTCATCTCACGTCTCAATGAAGTATTTTGATAATCGAAGTCTGGATGATTGAAGTACCCCATTATAACCACCTGTCCCAACTTTGAAGCGTCTCCAAATTAATTTCACATTTATAACTCATTTGAGTAGCTAATTTGGATTCCCAAATTTATGTTAAATAATAGCTGGCTGCTTTACTGAGTATTTGCTGAATATCTAAGCATTTTTATTTAATTTATAAATAATATCAATAAATTACTCCATATAGTCAACAGTGACATGAAAGCTGGAGATTTCCTTAAGAATGTATAAATTTAAGAAATTTAATTAAATTTAGTAATTTTTTATGGTATTACAATTTATTAGATCCTATGGTGCTTTTTTATGGTGCAGTGCTCAAAATGACAGCAATTTGTTTTTATAGTGTTGCACATACACACACAGAGGAAGAAAATATAAAAAAAAAAGGTGCGATATGTTACATTGATCAAAAATTTAACTTCTATGTAAATACATAGCATGGTGCTATGACAAATGGGTAAGTGTAGAATACATGTGCCAAATATTAACAGCTTTGAAGTAACTGAGGTTTGGGATTAATATCTTGTCTGAAGTGAAATAATCCACTCTGGTTACAGAGTTATGGGTAAAACCTCCATACAGCATGGCATCTTCCCCCAGGCTTTCTCATCTCAATTTATGGATGCTCCATCTGCCTGTTTGCTCAAGCCAAAATCTTAGGAGTGTCACTAATAACGTCCTCTGCTTCACCAACTTTATCAATAAAATTGCAGTTGGTGCCATTTTCTTCTATTTCTGCTGCCATTAGGTTCCCTGGTGGTGCAAAGGGTTTAGCACTTGACTGCTAATCTAAAGGTTGGTAGTTCAAGTACACGCAGTGGCACCATGAAAGAAAGACTTAGTGATCAGCTTATGTAAAGACTACAGCCAAGAAAACCCTATGTAGCAATTCTACTGTATAACACATGGGGCCACCATGATTTGGAATGAACTTCGTAATAATGTTTTTCTTGTTGTTATTTTTGTTTTTCATTTTTTAAATCTCTACTGTCATTAGGCCAGGGTAGGTCACCGTTATCTCTTGTGTGAACTTGTATAATAGCCTGTTAATTTTTTTTTCTGCTTATACTATTTCCTCTCCTTCAATTTATTCTTCACCTTGAGCCCAAAGTGTTGTAATTAAATCATAAATCCAATCCCCTTTACTCTTAGAATGGCCTAAAAGGCATAGCATCTGGTCACTGCCTCCTCTCCAACCTCATCTCCTACCACCCTCCCTTTTTTACCCTCTTCACTACTCTGATCTTCTTTTTGTTTATTTGTCACACAGACCTGCTCCATGCAAACCCCAAGGCCTGTGCATTTGCTCTTCTTCTGGCCAGACACTCCTCCCACAGCACACTAGGCATTTTATTAGTCTTCACCTGAGAGACACCTTTCTGAAGGCTTTAGCTAACACAAACTTCATCCTCAGTCACACTGTAGCATACCATACCACTTTACCCCCTTCCTAATAGATGTCACTACTGAAGTTCATTTGTTTGTTTGATTGCACATTGCCCACTTTTTCTCACTATAATTTAGTCCTCACGTAGACAGGGAACTTCCTGTTCTTGTCCCCTCTGTGTCCATGTAATTAGTTTATTGCGGGACACATGGTGACCCTCAGTAAAAATTGTCAAGTAAAAGATAAACATATTTCAATTCCAAAACTCTTACATTACTCCAACCTACTTTATTCCTGAACTGTTCAGTTAGTTTACCAGTTTTTTTTTTTTTTAAAGGCAAAAATTTCAACATCTCAAATGTTCAGAGTAAATGAAACTGTGTTGTTATCCCTGCCATTGGCATTGTGGTGATGCGAATGGGACTGGGCTGGCCAGGACTGCTAGTATGACCACATTTGGGTTCTTCTAAGAACACTTGTGGTCTCCAAGGGTTAAAAACTTATGTTATAGAGGTAGAAACTTCTCTTTGGCCTCCTGGAAAGAAACAAAATTGAAATTATACATCTGAATTGCCTAGCTCACAGTGATATTCCTGTGATGATGACTCATGCTTTCTCAATTTTTGGTGTGCATCAGAATGACCTATGCAGGTTTAGTTAAAAGGAATTTGCGTAAGTTCTTCTCTTTGGCTTGGTCTGAGTATTCAGCCAGAATATGGTAGAATCTGGGCCTCTATATGTTGATCCCCTCACATGTCTCTCAGTTTGTTGCACTGTGCTGGCTTGTGAGTTGCCGTGATGTTGGAAGCTATGCCACCGGTGTTCAGATACCGGCAGGGTCACCTGTGGAGGACAGGTTTCAGCTGAGCTTCCAGACTAAGACAGACTAGGAAGAAGGACCCAGCAGTCTACTTCTGAAAAGCATTAGCCAGAGAAAACCTTATGAATAGCAGGGGAACATTACCTGATATAGCGCTGGAAGAGGAGCCCCCAGGTTGGAAGGCACTTAAAAGATGACTGGAGAAGAGCTGCCTCCTCAAAGTAGAGTCAACCTTAATGATGTGGATGGAGTCAAGCTTTCAGGACCTTCATTTGCTGATGTGGCACTACTCAAAATGAGAAGAAAGAGCTGCAAACATCCATTAATAATTGGAACCTGGAATGCACGAAGTATGAATCTAGGAAAATTGGAAATAGTCAAAAATGAAATGGAACACATAAACATCGATATCCTAGGCATTAGTGAGCTGAAATGGACTGGTATTGACCATTTTAAATCAGATAATCATGTGATTTACTATGCTGAGAATGACAATTGGAGGAATGGTATTGCATACATCCTGAAGAAAACATTTCAAGATCTCTCCAAAAGTAAGATGCTGTCAGTGATAGGATAATATCCGTATGCTTACAAGGTGGACTGGTTAATAAGACTATTATTCAAATTTACTCACCAACCACCAAGGCTTAAACGAAGAAACTGAAGATTTTTATCAACTTCTGCAGTCTGAAATTCATCAAACCTGCAATCAGGAAGCTTTGATAATTAATGGTGATTGGAATGCAAAAGTTGGAAACAAAGAAGAAGGATTGGTAGTTGGAAAATATGGCCTTGGTGATAGAAACAATGCCAGCGATGATGGTAGAATTTTGTAACACCAACAGCTTCTTCATTGCGAATACATTTTTTTCATCAACATAAACAGTGACTATACATGTGGACCTTGCCAGATGGCATACACAGGAATCAAATCGACTACCTCTGTGGAAAAAGATGATGGAAAAGCTCAATATCATCAGTCAAAACAAGGCCAGGGGCTGACTATGGAACAGACCATCAATTGTTCATATGCAAGTTCAAGTTGAAATCGGAAGAAAATTAGAACAAGTCCACAACAGCCAAAGTACGACATTGAGTGTATCCCATCTGAATTTAGAGACCATCTCAAGAATAGATTTGACCTGTTGAACACTAATGACCAAAGACCAGAGGAGTTGTGCAATGACATCAAGGACATGAAGAAAGCAAGAGGTTATTAAAAGGAAAGAAAAGATCAAAATGGATGTCTAAAGAGACTCTGAAACTTACTTTTGAATGTTGAGTACCTAAAGCAAAAGGAAGAAATGATGAAGTAAAAGAATTGAACAGAAGATTTCAAAGGATGGCTCCAGAAGACAAAGTATTACTATGACATGTGCAAAGACCTGGAGACAGAAAACCAAAAGGGAAGAACACCCTTGGCATTTCTCAAGCTGGAAAACCTGAAGAAAAAATTCAAGCCTCGAGTTGCAATATTGAAGAATTCTATGGGGAAAATAGTAAATGACTCAGAAAGCATCAAAAGAAAACGGACGGAATACACAGAGTCATTAAACCAAAAAGAATTGGTAACGTTCAAAAATTTCAAGAGGTAGTATATGTTCAGGAGCTGAAGGTGCTGAAGGAAGAAGTCCAAGCTGCACTGAAGGCATTGGCAAAAAATAAGGCTCCAGGAACTGACAGAATATCTATTGAGATGCTTCAACAAATGGATGCAGCACTGGAAATGCTCACTCATCTATGCCAAGAAATTTTGAAGATAGCTACCTGGCTAACAGAGTGGAAGAGATCCACATTTATGTCTATTACCAAGAGAGGTGATCCAACAGAATGAGGAAATTACCAAACAATATCATTAATATCACACACAAACAAAATTTTGCTGAAGATTATTCAAAAGTGGCTGCAGCTGTATATCGGCAGGGAACTGCCAGAAATTCAGGCCAGATTCAGAGGAGTACGTGGAACCAGGGATATCAATGCTGATGTAAGATGGATCTTAGCTGAAAGGAGAGAATACCAGAAAGATGTTTACCTGTTTTATTGACTATGCAAAAGCATTCGACTGTAGGAATCATAACAAATTGTGGATAACATTGAGGAGAGTGGGAATTCCAGAATACCTAATTGTGCTCATGAGAAACCTGTACATAAATCAAGAGGCAGTTGTTCGGACAGAACAAAGGAATATTGTGTAGTTGAAAGTCAGGTAAGGTATGGGTCAGGGTTGTAACCTTTCACCATATCTATTCAATCTGTATGCTGAGCAAATAATCCAAGAAGCTGGACTATATGAAGAAGAATGGGCAACAGGATTGGAGGAAGACTCATTAACAACCTGCATTATGCAGACGACACAAGTTTGCTTGCTGAAAGTGAAAAGGACTTGAAGCACTTAATGATGAAGATCAAAGACCACAGCTTTCAGTATGGATTACACCTCAACATAAAGAAAACAAAAATCCTCGCAACTGGAGCAATAAGCAACATCGTGATAAATGACGAAAAGATTGAAGTTGTCAAGGATTTCATTTTACTTGGATCCACAATCAACACCCTTGGAAGCAGCAGTCAAGAAATAAAAAGACCCATCGCATTGGGCAAATCTGCTGCAAAGGACCTCTTTAAAGTGTTGAAAAGCAAAGATGTCACCTTGAAGACTAAGGTGTGCCTGACGTAAGCCAGGATATTTTTAATCACATGATATGTGTGAGAAAGCTTGACTATGAATAAGGAAGCCTGAAGAATTGAAGACTTTGAATTGTGGTATTGGCAAAGAATATTGAATATACCATGGGCTGCCAAAAGAAAGAACAAGTCTGTCTTTGAAGAAGTATAACCAGAATGCTCCTTAGAAGCAAATATGGTGAGACTGTGTCTTACATACTTTGGACATGTCAGGAGGGATCAGTCCCTGGAGAAGGACAGCATGCCTGGTAAAGTACAGGGTCAGCATAAAAGAGGAAGACCCTCAACAAGATGGATTGACACAGTGGCTGCAACAGCGGGCTCAAGCATAACAATGATTGTGAGCACGGCACAGGACAAGGCAGTGTTTTGTTCTGTGGTACATAGGGTGGCTATATGTCAGAACCGACTGGACAGCACCTAAGAAAAACAACATATGGTGATCATATTTTATGGATGACTTGATGAGCACAGAAGATTGAGCACCACTTGCCTGAGAAAGCATAGCTTTTTCACAAAGAGGGAGTAGTGTCAACCGTCAGTTATGTACACAGTTGACTGTTGTCAGAGATGTTGTTAGCTCAGCTCAAACACAGAGTAAATATTTGGACCAGATGACCTTCCAAACATGAGGTCTTAGAAAAATATGAAGAGTCTGAAAATGTATAATGTGAAAATTCATTTAGAAATACTACAATGACACTATTTTTGTTGTTAGCTACTGTTGAGTCAGCCTGTACCTTGTAGTGACTCCATTCACAGTGGAAGAAAATGCTGCCCAGTCCTGAGCCATCCTCATAATCCTTTGCAGTTCAGGGTGCTGCGATCAACAGGGTTTTTATTGGCTGATTTCCAGAAGTAGATCACCAGGCTTTTCTTCCTAGTCTGTCTTAGTCTAAGATAGAATTAGTATTAAATAGAGGAAGTTGGTGGTGCTAGACATTATAAGTCCCAGAAGTTACTTTAGAAGTGTTTTCCCTCCAAAAGCCAAAATATCATTTTTGAAGAGTGAGAGGCCGAGAAATTGTGAAAGCCTCCACTGCAGTCCTGCCACACTGCTTCAGACTTTCTCCAAGATTCTCTCAGGAATAATGTTCAAATTCCATGTCAGAACCCTGTATCTTGGAAATATTATTTTTGTCTGCCAGTTTTGTGAAGCAGTGCTGTAAAATGAATCTATGAATCTGGTTGGTACACTAAATTTAAAAATATTTTAACTTTACTATTGGTAGAAAGTTTATGTTATTTGGGATTAGAAAAATCATAGAGCTCTCCATGAGATTTTTTGCTGGAAAAGTATCCCATCACTCTTTCCTGAGCTTAATCCTTGCCTCCAGAGCTTCCCTGCAGGTGAAATGTATGGCTGCTACTTGATTGGGGGCTGTGGCTGCAGGGTCTGGCTTGCATTTATTTTCCCTGGCTCTTTTCAGTTACTTATCTCGCTGCTCTTCTGTCAGTTTAAAGCTCAAATTTACATACATATATTCTGCCTTTTCACATTCGGATGACTAAACAGTTTTTAGCATGGTGCCTAGCAACCAAAGAAGGCAAGGTTTATTTATTTATTTATTTTCTCCAAAATGAATGTGATCTCCAGACCCTGAGAGGTGTTGAGCCTGATAACAACTTTTACTCTTCACCTCCTGAAGGGCACCTCATCAATTCCAATTTTAGGGAGTGAGGGGAAAAAATAAGAAAACTTGCTTTATATTTGAATTACTCTTTTTAATCTGTTAAAAAAATCCACTGTATTAAAACATCGTTTTAAAAATAAATTAGAAGACATTAACAATAAGAGCATACCCCCTTCAATTCTTCAAACTTCAGCAAGACTGCTTGCATTTTTATCTACAAAACTTTGGTATTTATCTACATGCCTGGTACATGCTTAGATTACAAGGACCTACGATTTGCAAACTTTCTTTTTCACACAACCTTATTTCATATTGATAATTTAAACATAATGCTTTATATTTTTATTTTATTACATAACCTCTACTTCATGTTCGTCTTTAACGGTATTTTGAAAGCCAAGAACACACCTAGCAATTGCTTATTCCACCCATTCAATAAATATTTGTTGAACATGGCCATGTTCCAGACATTGTGCTGGGGTCGACATAATGGGACAATACGGCCCTCTAAGACTTCATTATGGTCAGAGTGACAAATATATGAATGAACAGTTAAAAGACTTGTGATACATATCTTGGGAGAGCAAAGAAACCAGACATGCTAACTTATTTTAACTTTTTAAAGAAATGCATCTATTTTGGTAGTTGAAGATGAATGGCAACAATGGTGAATGAGCCAGACAAAGAGAAAGTACATGTGAACAGTAGAGGCTGGGGAGGGTGGAAGAATTAGGGGATGGGTATTCCCAGGCAGAGAAAACAATATTCTGAAATCCTGGAAGTGGCAAAGAATATGGCACTTTCAAGCAGATGAGTGAAAAGCAATTTGTATACAACATAGACGAGGTGAGTTTTGGGAGTGTTTTGAAATGTAAATTCAAAGAAAATGTGGAACTAGATAAGACCAGCTTAATTGTTAAGTTGATTCTCACTCATGGTGACCCAATGTATGAAGAGTAGAACTGCTCCATGGGGTCTTCAAGACTATGACCTTTTGGAAGTAGACTGTCAGGCTTTTCTTCTGAGGTACCTCTAGGTGGATTTTAACTCCCAACCTTTAGGTTAATAGCTGAGTGCTTAATGTTTGCACTACCTGGAACATGGAACAGGTAAGCAAGTTCCTTAAAACCATGAAAAGAGTTCTGACTTTATCATGAAGGTAGAAGGAAGTCACCAATCATTCAAAGCAGAGAGCACGACCTGACTGTAAATGTAGAAAATAAGTTGACGGAAACCAAGAGCAAAACAGGAACAGCTATTAGGAGTCTGCTGTGGTAACTGTGACAGCGCTGTTTCAGAACAGGATGGTAGTCAGCGGAGAGAAAAAAGAGTGTAGGCTTAGGAGGGAAACATTGATCAAGCTTAGTGGTCAATTAGGGGTGAAAGGTGAAAAATATGGAGGATGGAAACATAAGGCCTAACTTTCTCCATGGGCAAAAGCTTGGTGATGTTCACCAAACTAGGAACATATGCCAAGGTTGGAAGTGGTGGAGTGACTTGGAGAGCAGGCAGAGATTCCATAGAGAGTTTTAATGTTTATGTGAATGAGCCCAGTGGAGAAGAGCCTGAGAGAGAGCTGTTCTCTGGGGGTAGATCTGGGGGTCCTCAGTTGTAGACAGGGATGGAGTTCATGGGCATGAAAGAAACTACCCAGATGCAAGACGGAGAATGATAAAAGACATTGGCTTCTGACAGACCCTTGAAAACTGACAGAATTTGATAAATAGAAAAATGAGAATCATCAAGAAGGCTGAAAAAGAGTGACTAGAGACTGAAGGTCAAACAAGAAAACGATGGGTTAGGAATGCGAATGATGAGGGCATTGAAAAACGAGGAGATTAGAGTCTATAATCTTTGGCCACAACTAAATTATAACAAGGTAGTTTTAAAATTCCATTTTTAAGACTTAAAAAAAATCAATCTTAACTAATTCAAAACTTAAAGAGAAAATGACAAAATACTTATGTCTAAGCAACAATGAATGGACTGTATACATATCCAATGTGTGTGGTGTAGCAATGTATTCATAGCCTTAAATATATTTATTTTAAGTAAACAAAAGAACAAGGCCAGTGATAAATTAGGTAAAAATATACCCCCATTGGCTTGGAAAAAAAAAAAAAAAAGCTTAAAAGGTATGAGATATAATGGTCTTCATCCCTTAGTGGTGAGGTTTTAAAGTAGTACAGTCACTGTGGAAAACAATTCGGAGGTGCTTTTTTTTTTTTACATGAAATTAAACAGAATTACCATCCAATCCAGTAATTCTACTCCTAGGTGTATACCCAAGAGACCTGAAAGCAGGACTACAAACAGATACATAAAAACCAATGTTCATTGAAGCATACAATGGGAGTGTTACTCTTTCAAAAAAAGAAATTAAGTTTTTATACCTGGATGAACCTTAAAAACATTATACTGAGTGAAATTTCAGTCACAAAAGGACAAATATCATATGATACCAAATTATATGAAATATCTAGGATAGGCAAATGTACAGAGACCAAAGTTTATTAGTGGTTGCAAGGGACAAGAGGGAGGGAGGAAGGGAGAGTCATTGCTTAGGGCACACTTGAGTTTCTGTTAAGGGCGATAGAAAAACCTAGAAATGGACAGTGGTGACAGTATACAACGTAAAGAAGGTAATTAATGTTACTGAACTGTACTATGTAATAAATGTTGAAATGGAAAATGTTTTATTATATATAAGTACATATACACTGACCACCTAAAAAAATGCATATGCACTTTGACTCTGAACTCTTGCTTTGGGGAAGTAACCTGCAGGAAGAAAAGCACATATGTATACATGTGTGCAGGCACAGATGTTTGCTATAATTTTCTTTATAGTGGCAAAAAAAGCAACAACAGATATCACTGAAATAGAAGAAAAAGAAAGCATAAAAAGGATAAAAATGGTGCTGTGAAAATACTAGAAAATATACTAACTTCCAGAAAAAAATTATTCTAAAAATACAGACAACGTTTGAATAAAAGGAGGAATATTCTGCATATAGTAGGGATTTAAAAACATAAGATATCATGCACATATTTATGAAAAATGTAGAAAAATGATAATATTCTGGAAAACTGACTCAGAAAAAACAGAAAGCTTGATTTACTTAATAACCTCAAATTGAAAGTCTGTGCATACAAAATGCACCAAATCAGGCCCAGATGCTTTGATATGTAAGTTTTTGAATAGATTCTAGATAAAGGTAATTTCTGTCTTATGCAAAGTATTTCAGAGACTAGAGAATGAAGACAAGCTCCCCAAATAACTATTTGAAGAGTTATAAATGGGTCATAGTCAATATAAGACAAAAAATAACTGTAAACCAATCCCACTTATGAACAAAGTTGCAAAAATCCTAAATAACAGGTGGCATGGATTTAATGTTTGCAATGATCCAAGCTGATCTTAGCATTTTATATGGAATAATTCACTTAATCACACAACTCAATTTTGAAATCACTGCTATATTTACTTTTTATAAGAAACAGAGGCACAGAGAAGAACTGCACCCAAGTCACAAATTTGAGATTTGAATCTAGGTAGGATGGCTCCAGAGCAGCCTGTGTGACACAAGTGCTTAAGCGTTTGACTATGAGCCAAAAGGTCGGTGATGAGAACCTGCCAAGAGGTACCTCAGAAGATAGTCCTGGTGATCTACTTCCAAAAGGTCACGGCCTTGGAAGCTCGGTGGAGCAGTTCTGCTCTGAAACATGGAGTTACCATGAGTAACAGTCAACTGGACTGCAACTAATAACAAGAAGGGTGGCTCCAAAGCCCATCTCTGGATGATTATAGCTATGTTCCCTTTCAAACACTAACACTAGGCCATCAAATTCAGATTAAAAAAAAAAAAAAGTACTAGAATTGTCAAGATGATTCAGTCACAGAAAATCTCTTAAAATAGTGTGCTACTTTAACAGAACATGGAAGAAATCCTAGATGATTATTATTTTTTTAATGCTGAACATCTGTTGTAAAAATTCAGCATTCAATTTTGATAAAAACATTTCTACTACAAACATAAATATTGGAAAAGAAAACACAGTTAGGAGCTAGAGTCAGGGAGGGCTGACTGATAATTTTTTAAATAGACAAAATAGAAATTTACTGGGCCTGAGTGGCCTAGGGTATGACCAAAGAAATGAGAGGTTGAGATAGAACAAAAAGGGAACTCACTGAAGATGATTGGGCCAAAGAATCAAAAGAATTGTTCACCCATCTGCACCTGGAATGGAGTGAGGAGGCCCAGGATTTGGACTGGAGAGGAAGTTGCTGAACCAACGGTTGAATCTTCATGAGCAAGGATTACTGACTAGAAGGCCAGAAGAAGGCAGATGGCTGGAGCATTCAGAGGAGCTTATAATTTAGAAGTCAGGAGTTGTGAATCTGGAGATTTCTTATTGATCACGAACTATGCAGAGAGGAAAAGAGTTTACTACTTAGACAACAGGATAGCATTTATATAAAATGGTTTCTGAGTTTGTTTAAAAGGAAGACAAGCAATCCTGTTTACCTGTTTTAATTTTGTCTTCTGCCTTTTCAATTCTTTCAAATAGTCATTAGTTTAATTTGCCACCTGAATCTAATAGATTTGGGGAGGAAGCTCCTTTTTTTTTTAGATTTTTATATGAAACTTTGGTATTATACCTTTTGTTCTATTAAAAACATTTAATTTATCAGCCATGACTCTCCTAATTCTTTGGTAGTTTTGTTATTTACTATGATTTTTATCTTGGCAAATTTCTCACTGCCTTTACATTCTAGTGGTTCTCCAACCTGGACACCTATTAGACTTATCTGGCAGAAGGAAGGGAGAGAGAGAGACAAAAGGAGGGAAGGGCAATGAGGGGAATGGCGGGGAGTAAGAAGGGGTAGAAGAAAAGACTCCTCATCCCCACCCCACGTCAATTCAATCAGCATCTCTGTGCTTCCCAATTAACCCATTGCCGTTCAGTCGCTTCCGACTCATAGCGACCCTGTAGGACAGAGTAGAACTGTCCCATAGAGGTCCCAATTAGGAGTTATTAAAAGCTCCCTAGGAACAACAACAACAACAAAAACAAAAACATTGTCATCAAGTAGATTCCAACTCATAGCAACCCTATGGGACAGAACAGAACTGCCCCAAAGGGTTTCCAAGAGTCGGCTGGTGGATTCCAAATGCCGTCCTTTTTGTTAGCAGCCATAGGGCTTAACCACAAAGCTCCCCAGGTTATTTTAACATGAAAATGCCTTTGAGAAACTCTGAAATTTAAGCCTGTAATTCTCATATATTGGGGCTTCAGAGAAAGAGACTTCTAATTTCAAAGACCAGAAAAAGTTTGCAGGTGTTTCTTTTACTCTGTTTTTCAAATTTCTATAAAAATGATAAAGAGAAAACCCCAAAAGAACTAAATGAAGATAAAGAAGGTCAGGTTTCTGCTAACTGGAACGATGTAAATAACAAATATTCAAAATCTGCAGTTGTAGATGTTTTATGCGTTTGAAGTGTGAGTACGTGTGCGCGTGTGCACGTGTGTGCCCATGTTAGATTACGCTGATGGATTAAACATTAGCTAAGGCTGAGATTGGGCCTCGTGTTTTATATTTATCAAATTTGAAGTGATTGCAACAAATAGCATCTGGTTAATTTTATTCAGTAACAATATTTTACTTGCAGAGGTTTATGTATAATATCAGGAAAAGAAAATCTATTTTTTGATCAATAATTGATTAAAGAGGGAATATTAATTATAGGATAGCCTTACATATTAGACCCTGGATTCAATTAATAAAGCTATGGTCTAAAAAGAACTAAAAAATTAATAAAACTATGGTATGAAATTGAAGAGGACTTGAAGCACTTACTGATGAAGATCAAAGACAACAGCCTTCAATACGGATTACGCCTCAACATAAAGAAAACAAAAATCCTCCCCACTGGACCAATAAGCAACATCATGATAAACGGAGAAAAGATTGAAGTTGTCAAGGATTTCATTTAACCTGAATCCACAATCAACACCCATGGAAGCAGCAGTCAAGAAACCAAATGACCTACTGCATTGGGCAAATCTGCTGCAAAAGACCTCTTTAAAGAGTTGATAAGTAAAGATGTGACCTTGAGGATTAAGGGTATTTTCAATCACCTTATATGCTTGTGAATATGGAAGATCCAAGAAGAATTGATGCATTTGAATTACAGTGTTGACCAGGAGTACTGAATATACCGCAGACAGCCAGAAAAACAAGCTCAAGTCTGTCTTGGAAGAAGTACAACCAGAATGCACCTTAGAAGCAAGGACAGTAAGACTTCGTATCATGTGCTTTGGACATGTTATTAGAAGGGACCTGTCTTTGGAGAAAGACATCATACTTACTTAAAGTAGAAGGTCAGTGGAAAAGAGGAAGACCCTCAGTGAAATGGATTGATTCAGTGGCTGCAAGAATGGGCTCAAGTATAACAATGATTATGAAGATGGTGTAGGACCAGACAATGTTCCTTTTGTTTTACCTGGGGTCTCTATGAGTGGAAACTGACTCGATCGCACCTGACAACAGCATAGTCTAAACAGCATAGCGTAAATTTCCTCATAAATTGTCATTACTGTGCCAATCCTGCACGATGACCTTAATAGTAGTAAGTCATTGTCTTGGAAAAATTTGTGTTTTGTTTTATTTTATGATTTAAAAAAAGAGATAAGGGCTTCTTTTTTTACTCCACAGAATTGAGCAGTAAAGAATATTAACACTTTTTAATTAAAAATTTGTAGAAGTCATTACTGGATTTTGTTGAAGTTTATCTAGATTGATTAAATGCATGCATGCATCTCTACAGATTCTGGGTGAAATTTAATTGTAACAGTCTTTAATTCCATATTGAAAAAAAAAATGATAGAGTACTTTAAGTATTCTGAACACTTCAAAGTCAGGGGCAGAATCTCCAGCGAAGCAGACAGGTATCAGAGTGCAGGTAATGCTGATTATACATCACACATCACAAATGTTTTGTAATTTATCACAGTCACTTCAGGAAATTAGTACAAAACACCTGAGAAAAAAACATAGTGCTTGGATTTCAAAATAGCAGACATTTCACAAGATGTGGATGCTAGGACGAAATCTTGAGACAACCAGTAACCTTAATTTAATTTAAAAGTAAACTGGAATTCAGGTAAAGACTGAATACGAAATCCTGCTATCTTTTATTTTGTAAATCATCACGAGTACATGATCTATTAGAAAGGCAAGTTGAATCAGGCCTACAGCCTAATATAACAAAAGCAATTTGCTTTATTTGACTAAGTGGGGCATAAATAATTATAATGATCAGTCTTGTAAAAAATTAAAAAAAAAGGCTCATTAAAGGCAGAGTGTGAACAGCAGTACAATGTTAATTTGCTTAACAATCCTAAATCTATACTGATTTTTAAGTTGCCATTCTTGAATGTCTAAAGTTCAAGATTCCAGAGAAACTTGGCATAGTACTCAGTACCTACATTCTACGATTAACAAGCTCAGTGTCTTTAAATGACATTATTTTTAGTGCATGGGGGTAGACATACATGTTGGAATTAATTGGAGCCCTTGTGGCACAGTGGTTAAGAGCTACAGCTGCTAACCAAAGGTTGGCATTTCAAACCCACCAGCTGCTCCTTGGAAACCCTATGCAGCAATTCTACTCTGTCCTTTAGGGTCATTATGAGTCGGCTTCACTCAACAACAATGGGTTTTGTTTTTTAAGTGTTTATTACAGCCATGGCTACACAATGGACTCAAACATGCCAATGATCATAAAGATAGTAAAGTCACCTTGAGTTGAAGTCAACTGGACAGCAACTATCAACAACACAAAGGTGTTTATAATTTCTGTAGGCAAAAGTCTTTGAGGTGATATGGAGCTTTGGCATTAAACTGAAGCAAAGTGTACTAGCTACAGTGTAGGGTGATTTGGGGAATATTAGAATGTAGTATCACAGCCTTCCTAAAGAAACCCCATCTTGATTTGATGACCTAAATTCTACAAAGTAACATCAGTCTTTGTGTTAAACATTTATAGTTGTTATAAGTGCAAATCACTGCTAGCTGAGGTGATTCTTTAAACTTAGAGCCTTTTGTACTTTGGCATGATACTTTTTTTGTGTGTGTGAGAATCATACAGCTTATCACTGCATGTCTAAGGAAGGGCAGGAAAGGAAGAAAAAACTGTGTATGCTGTACAAAAATAATTTTCCTACATTTTATTCCCACTTTGCCTTGGGCTGAAGATGCTAAATCATAACACGGAAATGAGAATCACATTTTGACAGGATAAGTTAGTGAATTGGACAGAACGTACCAACCAAAATGCAAAATAATGTATTTTAGAACTTGCCTCAAATCACCAGAAAATAGACAAAAAACAAAAAAAAAAAAAACCTGATTTTCTTGGGAGGGATATAGGTTATGTTTTATATATTTTGGGATATTTCCTAACATTTTCTTTTCTTTTCTTTGTATTTTTCATTAGTGCAACCATAGAGTAAATTCTAAAGTCTACTTTACACAGGCAGAGACCCTACAGAGGAGTTTAATGATGTATAAATAATACTTGTCACATGGTGGTTTATCATGTTTTCTAATTAAAAATATATTCTCCATAAAATGTTATCCAATCATCTTTTGGAAATGAGGAAAAGTAAAACCTGAGCTTCTGGGTAAGAAATAAAAAAAATTGCCTTTATGTTACTTCATGCAGTTCACTTTTGTGAAGGAAAAAGCTCCTGTTTATTTATCAGTTCATATTCGTACTAGTTATTAGTAAAGAAGTTGAAATCTATGTTGAGAAATTCTATTTGCGCCAAATTTAAGATGATATACAAATGTCTGATTATTGGCATGAGAAACAGGAGCATCGAAGTACTTAAAACAAAGTCTGACCCAGGGTACATACCTAAAAATGTTTGTCATCACTATTATAAACGTATTTCAAATGGTTGCTGTGCCTTTTCTTGGACAGTTCTCAGAAGATACCACTGTCCAGTCGCGAGACAATGCCCTTGTCATGGTCTCTCTGGGAATTCGAACAGCCAAATTTCAGCTGGGCTTCAATTTCTAAGCAGAATCAGACCAACTAAATGGCTTCAAGGGTTTGTTTGGTCCAGCTTCTATAGCCTCTGTGATGAGTAGACCTGTTCCATCTTGCCTTGTCCATTGGCCAGCACACGCCACACTGAACATTCTCACCCCTGTATTTCTGCCAGGCAATGGCAGATGCACGGTGTGAAGTCCCCACTCTCTGGGATTACTCTTTGTACTTTTTGTGCCCTGTGATCCATGAAGTAAGAGAAATATAGACAGTGCTTCTCCAAATTTAATGTGTGCATTGATCAATTTTTTATTGATCATCTGGGGATCGTGTTAATATGCAGATTCTAGGTCAGTAACACATGGGTGGGTCCTGATGTCCTGCATTTTTAATAAGCCCCAGGTGACGCTGATGATGCTGGTCCATGGACTACAATGTGAGTAACAAGTGCCTCACAGGTATCTAGCAGACAAACCATATTAACAAGTGTACGTCCGTTATTCTAATACTGGGTATAAGTCGGGTGTTTTTTAATCTATTTATTTATTCCAAGGATATTTATCTAATACCTACTATATGCCAGATACTGTCTACCCGTTGCCTTTGATTTGATTCCTACTCATAGCGACCCTATAGGACAGAGTAGAACTGATCCATAGAGTTTCCAATGAGTGGCTGGTGGATTTGAACTGCTGACTTTCAGGTTAGCAGCCATATCTCTTAAAATACTGTCTAGGCACTTGTAATATGTGAGTGAACAAGAAAGAAAGAAAGAAAAAAAAAATCCCTATCCCCATGGAGCTTATATTAGAGTAAGGGAGACAGAATAAAAACAGAAATTATAATTAATATGTATAAAGCATATAAAATCATAGAAAGTCATAAATGCCATAGAAAAATACAGAGATGCTAAAAAGCATTTTAGGAGTGTGGGGAGAAACACAGGTTACAATTTCAAAAGGATGATTAGGACCTTTTGAGGAGTGAATGTGGCAAGAAGTGTTGGAATTCTGAATATACAGAAGTAGAGCCCTCAGGACTTTTTGATGGATTGAATGCAGAAAATAGAAGGAAAGGAGAGAATCAGATGGAATTTATGTGGATGAAAGAGTGAGCCTTTGGTAAATGAAGGAGGCAACCCACTTCTTGGGGGTGTGTGTTGTTGTTGCTGTTAGGTGCCGTCGAGTCAGTTCCAAATCACAGCAACCTTATGCACAACAGAACGAAATACTGCCCGGTCATGCGCCATCCTTACAGTTGCTGTTACGCTTGAGCTCATTGTTGCAGCCACTGTGTCAATCCACCTCGTTGAGCGTCTTCCTCCTTTCTGCTGACCCTGTACTCTGCCAAGCATAACGTCCTTCTTCAGGGACTCATTCCTCCTGACAACATGTCCAAAGTATGTAAGACGCAGTCTCGCCATCCTTGCTTCTAAGAAGCAGTCTGGTTGTACTTCTTCCAAAACAGATTTGTTCATTCTTTTGGCAGTCCATGGTATATTCAATATTCTTTGCCAACAAAACAGTTCAAGGACGTCAATTCTTCTTTGATCTTCCTTATTCATTGTCCAGCTTTCACATGCATACGATATGATTGTAAATACCATGGCTTGGGTCAGGCGCACCTTAGTCTTCAGGGTGACATCTTTGCTCTTCAACACTTTGAAGAGGTCCTTTGCAGCAGATTAGCCCAATGCAATGCGTCTTTTGATTTCTTGACTGCTGCTTCCACTGCTGTTGATTGTGGATCCAAGTAAAATGAAATCCCTGCCAACTTCAATCTTTTCTCCATTTATCATGATGTTGCTCATCGGTTCAGTTGTGAGGATTTTTGTTTTCTTTATATTGAGGTGTAATCCATACTGAAGGCTGTGGTCTTTGATCTTCACTAGTAAGTGCTTCAAGTCCTCTTCACTTTCAGCAAGAAAAGTTGTGTCATCTGCATAATGCAGGTTGTTAATGAATCTTCCTCCAATCCTGATGCCCCATTCTTCTTCATACAGTCCAGCTTCTCATATTATTTGCTCAGTATAGAGATTGAATAGGTATGGTGAAAGAATACAACCCTGACGCACACCTTTTCTCACTTTAAAACAATCAGTATCCCCTCGTTCTGTCTGAACAACTGCCTCTTGATCTACATAAAGGTTTCTCATGAGCAAAATTGTGTTCTGCAATTCCCATTCTTCACAATATTATCCATAATTTGTTATGATCCACACAGTCGAATGCACTTACATAGTCAATAAAACACAGGTAGACATCCTTCTGGTATTCTCTGCTTTCAGCCAGGATCCATCTGACATCAGCAATGATATCCCTGGTTCCACGTCTTCTTCTGAAACCAGACTGAATTTCTGGCAGTTCCCTGTAAATATACTGCTGCAGCCATTTTCGAATGATCTTCAGCAAAATTTTGCTTGTGTGTGATATTAATGATATTGTTCTATAATTTCCATATTCAATTGGATCAGCTTTCTTGGGAATAGACATAAATATGGATCTGTTCCAGGCAGTTGGCCAGGAAGCTGTCTTCCATATTTCTTGGCATAAATGAGTGAGCACCTCCATTGCTGCATCTGTTTGTTGAAACATCTCAATTGATATTCCATCGAGTCCTGGAGCCTTGTTTTTCACTAATGCCTCAGACCAGCTTGGACTTCTTCCTTCAGTATTATCGCTTCCTGATCATATGCCACCTCTTGAAATGGCTGAACATCGACTAGTTCTTTTTGGTATAATGACTCTGTGTATTCCTTCCATCTTCTTTTGATGCTTCCTGTGTTGTTTAATATTTTCCCCATGGAATCCTTCTCTATTGCAACTCGAGGCTTGAATTTTTTCTTCAGTTCTTTCAGCCTGAGAAACACCGAGCGTGTTCTTCCCTTTTGGTTTTCCATCTCCAGCTCTTTGCACGTGTCATTATAATACTTTGTCTTCTCGAGCCACATTTGAAATCCTCTGTTCAGTTATTTTACTTCATTAATTCTTCCTTTTGCTGTAGCTGTTCAACATTTGAGAGGAAGGTTCAGAGTGTCCTTGGACATCCATCTTGGTCTTTTCTTTCTTTCCTGTCTTTTCAATGACCTCTTACTTTCTTCATGGATGATGTCCTTGATGTCATTCCACAACTCATCTAGTCTTCAGTCACTAGCATTCAGTGTGTCGAATCTATACTTCAGATGGTCTCTAAATTCAGGTGGGATATACTCAAGGTCATATTTTGACTCTTGTGGACTTGCTCTGATTTTCTTCAGTTTCAGCTTGAACTTGATTATGAGCAACTGATGGTCTGTTCCACAGTCAGCCCCGGCCTTGTTCTGACTGATAATATTGAGCTTTTCCATCGTCTCTTTCCACAGATGTAGTCAATTTGATTTCTGTGTGTTCCATCTGGTGAGGTCCATGTGTATAGTTGCTGTTTATGTTGGTGAAAGAAGGTACTTGCAACGAAGAAGTTGTTGATCCTGCAAAATTATATCATTCAATCTCCTGCATTGTTTCTATCACCAAGGCCATATTTTCCAACTACTGATCCTTCTTCTTTGTTTCCAACTTTCGCATTCCAATTGCCATTAATTATCAATGCATCCTGATTGCATGTTCAATCAATTTCAGACTGCAGCAGCTGATAAAAATCGCCTATTTCTTCATCTTTGGCCCTAGTGTTTGGTGCATAAATTTGAATAATAGTCGTATTAACTGGTCTTCCTTGTAGGCATATGGATAGTATCCTATCACTGACAGAGTTCTGCTTCAGGATAGATCTTGAAACATTCTTTTCGACAATGAATGCAACACCATTCCTCTTCAAGTTGTCATTCCCAGCATAGTAGACTATATGATTGTCCGATTCAAAATGGCCAATACCAGTCCATTTCAGCTCACTAATGCCTAGGATATTGATGTTTATGTGTTCCATTTCATTTTTGACCATTTCCAATTTTCCTAGATTCATACTTCATACATTCCAGGTTCTGATTATTAATGGATGTTTGCAGCTGTTTCTTCTCATTTTGAGTAGTGCCACATCAGCAAATGAAGGTCCTGAAAGCTTGACTCCATCCACATCATTAAGGTCGACTCTACTTTGAGGAGGCAGCTTTTCTCCAGTCATCTTTTGAGTGCCTTCCCACTTGGGGGCTCATCTTCCAGTGCTATATCAGACAATGTTCCCCTGCTATTCATAAGGTTTTCTCTGGCTAATGCTTTTCAGAAGTAGACTGCTGGGTCCTTCTTCCTAGTCTGTCTTAGTCTGGAAGCTCAGCTGAAACCTGTCCTCCACAGGTGACCCTGCCGGTATCTGAACGCCGGTGGCATAGCTTCCAGCATCACAGTAATATACAAGCCCCCACAGTATGACAAACTGACAGACACATAGGAGGTGAGTGTGTGTACACACTGAAAATACTGAGCATCACAGAGAAACCTCTGCATTACCCACCCAATAGTCAAGGATGTTTTTCCATGTTATTTTGAATATAGAGATTTTTTGTTTGTTTTGTTTGCTTTTTACTGTCTATATAATTATTTTATCAACAGCTTTTAACAGATGTCATAAGCAAGAATTTAAGACTTACATAAACAAGAATTTAAGGCTTTGCTTCTTGAACATAAAGTCTACTGTTTTCTCACTTGGATAATTTGGATATTATCACAGTTTCAATTCCTGAGAAATCCAGTTCTGCTAAATTATACTTTCAAAATGTGACATATTCAGATAAATCAGCTCAAGACCATTCACATGTTAAATGTTCCCATGCGATTAGTTTCTGGAACCTGGAGGTCTCAGGGCAATATGACTAATACCAAGTCAGCTGCTGAATGAAGCAAACTTTGAAGTTCATAATCAGTGCCCCCAAGGGACTGTTAATCAATTCTGGTACAAAATTAGAATTTACAGACAATGATCATCTATTCAGAGACTTAAGAGTTCACTGAGGTAAAATTGTTTGGCAAAGATACTCTTATCTCATAGCTCCCTTGGCAGCTGTAAGTCACCAGGGGTGAACTAACTTCTTACTCCTCGGTCTGATACTGTGGATTCAGTGCCCCTGGGAGAGACACCCAGACAGATACACCCACAGAGTATTGGAAAACATCTACGATTTCTTGTGTAAATCAGCCCAAGTAAAAAATAAAATAGAAAAAATAAAATCCCTTTGCTTTTTCGTACATTTTGAACAAATTCATACCCTCCCTCAGCTTGTGGTCCAGCTAAGAGAACATTGGAGATAAGCAATATATTGCTAAAGTAAAGGAGGTTTGGTAATGATGTGGATATTTTACAGAAGGAGGTGGTCATTGCTGGTTGGGGGGGAGTTGCTTTTGTCAAAATCATAGGAGGAAGGACATTATGTCAATGGAGAGTTTAACTTCACATTGATGTTCTGAGTTCTGAGCTTATCATTCTACTTCTCACAAGCCTCCTGGGATCTCCTCTGTCACCCACCTGGGGCTGCTTCCTCACTCACCTTCAGAGACTTTGCTTTAAAGATATTCCTGTGCAGCACAAATTCCTTGCCGGGGTTTTTACGGCCCTTGGTTTGGTATGGTTCCCAAAGAATCATAAAAGAGTCTATTGTAGCTTCAGGGCCTCCAAAAAGGTTTTGGGTAACAGGAATTTACTATGGAGTATGATGTATGACTGGAATTTACTATGGAATATGAAGACACATATATGCCTCTAGGGGTTGAAGATGACAAAGAAAAACTTACGTTTTTTTCAACCCTTAGATGCATGACAGGTTTACAAAAATTCACTGCACTATATAAAAGATAATCTGGTTAGGAGGAAGGTTTTTAAAAATGCTATAATTCAGTAGCAATACGTGCCCATCAAAGGTTAGTTCTGAAAAGATCATAAAAAACCAAACCCCTTGCCGTCTAGCTGATTCCAACTCACAGCAACGTTGTGTGTTACAGAGTAGAACCGCTCCATAGAGTTTTCTTTGATGTAATCTTTACAGAAGCAGATGACCAGGCCTGTTTTCTGTGGTGCCTTTGGGTGGGTTTGAATCACCACCCATTTGGTTAGTAGTCGAGCCCAAACCGTTTGTGCCACCCAAAGTATCCCTGTTTGGAGATCTTCAACTTGGCTGATCAGCGACGCATCATCTGAGTGAAATGCTTATATCTCATTATGTTTTTAGATCAACTTCTCATTGAAAGTGGACACTGTTACTGTATAAATAAAAGCCCTCTGATTCCCCAGGTAATATTTTGTACTGGTGTTTGAGTAGTCCCGTGGTACTACAACTTTTACCAGCAGCATCACAGATCTCGCTAACTTCCTGCCACGAGGTTTTGCTCTAGCGTTGTAATCAACACATCAAACTCATTCACCATGTTCTCATAACAGTATATTGTAATTTTCAATACTTCCCTTTGCTCAGAGCTGTCACCTTTTATGTGCCAATAAAACCTGCAATGGGCAGAATAAAACATTGTCAGTTCCCCTACCTAATATACTTCAGCAGGTAAAACTCCCATTACTAAATGCCAAGGGAGACCCTAGAGGTAGGCGAACAGTTGTGGGTTTTCACTAAGCTCTGTTTTTCTAAAGCGTAGGTACAGTGGAACAATTGTTAAGCAATCAGGCTCAGAAATCAGGCTGCCTAGCTAGAAAGCTGTGCTCCATCACTCACTATTTTGGGCAGGTTATATAACTGCTAGGCTTATTTGCTTCTTTCATTGAGAAATGGTGATAAAACAGTATCCATCTCATATTGCTCTGAGGACTGAATAAGTTAGTAACTTGTACGGTGTTGAAAACTGTGCTTGGGACAAAGTATGCCCTCCATACGTATTCACTACTGTATAACTTATTTTCCATGAGACTGTAAATCTGCAAGGGCAAGGATTTTCATATTTTGTTCAATGCTATTTCACCAGAGTAGTGTGCCTGCCTTAAAGTAGAGGCTCAGTAATAATGAATAAAAGAAAAAAAAATTGAAACTTTGTTCTAAACAATTTGAGAATTCTAAGAGGCAGTGTTTCATGAACTTTGTCTTCACAAAACTTGAGTTGTGTGTCATTATCATATGTTTTTACAAATTATCGGCACTCTTTAAACATGACTTTATTAGGTTACTTTCCAAATATACATAAGAATTCATTAACAGTTTGATATAGAGACATTTATAAATGCATAACATCATATAAATGGAAACTCTGGTGGCATAGTGGTTAAGAGGTCGGCAGTTCAAATCCACAGGTGCTCCTTGGAAACTCTATGGGGCAGTTCTATTCTGCCTTGCAGGGTCACTGTGATTTGGAATCGACTTGATGGCAACAGAGTGGCTGGCTGGCTGGCTGAACACCATAAAAAAATCATTTGAAGTAGTAGATTTAGCCCATTGCTATTCTTGAAAATTAGGAAAATACAATTTCAAAGGGAAGTTAACAGGGAAGAGGGGATTCCACAGGGAAAGGTTATTCTATGGGGATTGAGGCCAAACAAGACTCTGTCATCTTCCTTCCAAAATCTCAAAGGCAGAAAGTGATCAAGAAATGATGCCAAAGTGAAGGAATATAGTTGTTCCCACGGGGAGAAAATATCTCTACCCTAAGACAATGCACATTGCAATCTGGACAAGCCCCAAATTCTTGGTCATCAAGCACCCTCCAGGATTTTATGTTGTAACCATTAAAACCAGGCAGTGTATGCTACACAGACTCTGGTATCTAAGATAAAAAAGTATGTTCCCCAAACAGTAAGGTTCTCATAAGACTCATATAATGTTGTCTTATAATTCACGATATATAATAACTGTATGTTTTCTGTTAGATGTTTAAAAGTAGTATTTCACTAAGTAAGGTAGCAAAGGAGTCAAGGTCATATGCTGACCATATATTCACTAGTACAGAGGGAGGAAGATGAGGGTTACATATCACCAGTGCTGACAGTTAGAAACCTTGGGTATAACAAGAACAATTTTCTTGGCATATGTGCTTTGTTACTTTTTTATTATTTTCCTGGCCCAGGTTTATTTCAGCAGGTACCAGAGTCTCTCCTCTCTCTCTGCATGCTACTTAGTTCCTGAATGCTTTGTGGTTGATGCTGTCAGGCATCAGATTAACTAACTGCCCTGCTCTGCTTCTACTAATTGTTACCATAAACCACGTTCTGCTAAATCGTGGTGTGTATTCAATCCATTGAGCTGTGGGTTAGTTTCTGATCCACTAATACAGAATACAATTGTACGTATACCTAAATGCAACAGAAAATATTCTAGATACCAGTAAGAAGACATTTCTAAAATTAATTGTTACTTAAAATACTAACAAATTTTCATTGAGAAGGTAAGGAAAATATTCTCCTACATTTTAGAAAAAAGTATATTTTATACAGTTGGCTCAAAACATTATTCCCAGTTTTTTAAATTATTTGAACAATATTTTGGAACAAAAAATGACTACCCTCATTTAACATATGGTCCCAGTTTGCAGTTGCAAATTCTAACCTTCTTGGAAATATATTATTTAATTGAAATAATCCATATACTGACTTTCAAATATTTTGTCAGAGCATTCAAAAATCAACTAGGTCACTTATTTTTTTTTTTTTTAAGATGCAATGTCATAAAATTTATGTGTCAGGAATTCTCAGTTTTAGTCCATGACCATTACAAGGAAGTGCTTTTAACTGGTGAATATTGGGTAAGTGGTTGAATGCTTAAAAAGGATGGCATGATTCCATTAAAATCAAAGTATTTACATAAACCAGAGACCAGGGGGAAAATAATGTTTTGGGATTGGTATCGGAAATTGATACAGCTAGTTATCAGTGACCAGATCATTGCTGATAACAGGCTGCATAAAATAACATAGGTTAAAATGGCAATTTGTGGCTTTTTCATACTCTTTCATGAAGCACTGGTACTACACACTGCTGATTCTGCAAATAGGCTCTTCGGAGTGTGACAAAATACATGATTAATGAGTTACCATTAGAAAGTAGTTTGACTGACAGACCTAGACCTTTCCAAATGCTTCCCAGGTACAATCTGAAGTTATGAACAAGGAATCACTTAATGTCTTAGTTGATGAATCTTCTAGTCAATTAACAAGGTAATGAGGTAAAACCTGTTTATATGCAGCCACTTACAGAGGCAATGTATTATAAACTATAAATACCAAGTAAGGGAAATTTTTAAAACAAGCAAACTAGCTTATATTCATCCAACTGTTTGATATTCCCTTCAAAAAAGTTGATGAGACAAGAAAGTGCAGCTGATCAAGAGCCTTTTAACGTGAATCCCAAGATGTCCGACCCACTGGCCTTCGTTCAGCAGCCTGTGTTTGGCAGGCCCTTGGATTAGGTGTGCCCAGTCCTGGGCATTCTGTGTATGCTACTCCAGTGATGATGCTGTGCATTGAGTAAATCCATAACTGAAGGAGCGCTTCTGGCCAGATGAGGTGGTCGCTAGCACATAGCTAGGCAATGAGCCATGATGGCAGGAGAGTCAGGGTCAGCTGTATGTGGAAAAAGTGGGAGAGGGGAAGCTACACTTCTTGGTAGGACATGTATGAATATTTAAAATGTATTGTCTTTGTACTCGAATAACCTCTTAATGAATAATAGCTATGATTATCTCTCTTTCTTTAATGTATGGCCAGCTATCATTTATTGAGAGGTTATTTGAGTACAGGGAATATGTCATTTTAAATATTCATAATAAGCATGTGAAAAAATACTTATGTTGATATCATATAAATAGAGCCTCAAAATAATTTCCCCTTGACCTTACACCTAACACCTAACAAATAAATGAACTAGTGTGTAAATGTAGGCAGACCTGTATTGCTAACTCCACATTACATCTGCGGCTTAGGCTCTGATTTCTATTTTAACTGCTCCTGATGGCTAAGGGATTTCATGTGTGATTCATACAATTATATATGATCTTTATTTTTAGATATGGCTCTCTCTCACTACACATACACATATGTGTATATGTATACACAAATATGTGTGTATATATGTACATACATATAAAAATATATATGTACATATCATCTCTCACCCAGTTTACTCTTTATTAAAAATGCATGATTTATTGGTATTATTTCAGTCAATCCAATATTTATGTTTTTGCTGTAAATACATTGAGATCCTGTATTCTCCAGGCCCAGCCGAGTTCCAGCTATGGACCACACATTGTTGCTTTCAACCTGCCAACCATGGGAGCGGTCTGTCCTGGGAAGCACAGGAGGAATCCTAGGTACAATGCTGAGGGACGGGTGTGCCTGGAGTCACTGAGGCTGTGGAGGACACAGGGCAGAGATAATAGATGGGAATATGGGGGGAGGGGTTTGGCCTTGATTATCCAACATGCCACCATGTCACCAAAGCACAAAAGTCCTGAAAAACAGGAAAACAATGACAGATAAACATTGGTAAAATGAATATGTAAACAAAGTTCAACACTTTTTTTTTTTTTTACTTTTTTCTCCTGCTGAATGCCCCATTGCGATCCTCATATGTTTATCCAGCATTTACAGCTGATTCGTTTTTCTATTTTGGTCTCTAACCCCTGAGTCATACACTCAAATCTAGAGAACTGTCTGCTTAAAAAACTCACTGTGAGTTTCTAGAACTCATTTTCCCTTCCTGGTCCTTCATTTTTGAAGATATGAATGATGCCAGAAGACTGTCCTGAAATGTTGAGTAGTCAACCCCACACTGTCAAGACAGCCCATCCCTTCTCAGGTTTGACAGTTATACTACAAGTTTTCTCCTGCTTAACTACAAGGAAAATGAACAGGATGCTGAAGACATATTTCAGAACCAAAAAACCAAGATTAATGACTCAAAAGTATACAGACAGTGTCATTTTGCATATGCAAATTGTTACTAAGTTCTCTTATTTTATCAAATTGGCATGACTTTTTTAAAACAAATGTCTTTTACAATCTATTTATACGTTATGCTCTTTCCAATTAGAGCTTTTCTCTTGCTGTTCTCTCTTCCTAAAGCACTGTTCACCCTGCTGTGCCTTCTGTGCTTGCTTGGCTAATGCCCAGTCAATCTCAAAGTTTTACTGTAAGTGACATTTGCACCTTGCTCTTCCCAGGTGAATGTTCTTTGTATGACTATACATATACACATTTTTTTACCTGTCTTGCTTCTCAGAATAGTAGTTAAATAATAGCATGATTATTTTTATTGCTTTTATTCCATGCAATGTATTTTTATGTATTTTGTTCAACATGGATCCAGATCCTTGCTTTTTCTTCTGTGTGCCTAATTGTCACAGCGTGATCTGTATAACTTACCCACGATTTGATGGATAATTGTCACATCCTCATTGAAGTAGTTTACTTTTTCTGACCTAAAAAGTTATCTTTGTTGTATGTCAAGCTTCCATGCAGGCACAAGTCTTTTTCTGAGTTTTTTATCCTCTTTCAGGGCTCTATTTGTCTAATCTTGCAATATCATCAAACAGTTTTAACTACATAATTTGTAAGAAGTTTAATATCCACACTGGTGAATTTTCCATATTTATTTCTAGAAAAATTGCAGTCATTTCAAATAATGCCTCCTCTTCATTTACCCTTCTGCAGGAGTTCTGACAAGTTAGATAGTAACCCTTTGTATTCTACCTTCTATTTTTCATATCCCCACCTGTCTGTGCTATATTCTGGGGGTTATTTTTCTTAATTAGATTTATTTCCTATTAATTTACTTTTTAAGTGTATGCTTTTAGCTGTTTAACAGATTCATTTAAAATATCATGTCAATAGTTGCTTTTTCCATTTTCATAGATTTTTTTGGGTGATTTTTCAAGCTTTCCTGGTTGTGCTTTATAATCTCATTACTTACAGTTTTTATTTTTTCTTTTATTTCAGGAAACTTACCAGCCATATATACATATATTTATTTTCTATCTGATGATTCTTAAGCCTATAGTCATTAAAAGTCTGATGTTGCTGTTTATGGTGTTTGCTGACCCCCAATAACTTCACAATAATGTCTGTAATTTGAATTTTGTGGATCCATGTACTGACACTTTTTATGTGAGAATACTTTGAGGAATGAGTTAAGAGTACACAATCCTTAAGATAATTTTTTTTTTTTTAATTTCCTTCTGCCAGCTATATTTGGGATATAGCAATTTGGGATCATTTTATATTAAATTATGTTGTTTGGTTGGTTTTTGTCTTTTGCTTGTGTAAGACTATGCAAGAGTTGTGGGTTCAGGCTGCAAACTGAGTGAGAGCTGGCTGGTGGTACAGCCTCTCAGAGGCCATAGCTCCACTCCACCCAGAGCCAGGGCTGAGATGGCAAGTTTTCTTGATGCCTCCCTCTGAGGGATTATTACTATTGTTATTGTTATTATTATCATTTGTATTTCAACTCTCAACTGGTAGATTTTTACTTTGTCCTTCCATTGTCTGCCATGACCTGGTAGAGGAAAGAAAAAAAAAAAAGGACTGTGTAAGATAACATTTGTGAGCTGCAGAGCGATGCGTTTAATATCTGGTTAAATCTGAAAAATGACCTGTGATGACCCTTCTGACTTCTCCAGCCTTTCCAGACATGTCTCTTTTTTTAAGAACGGCA